>NC_092641.1:66999071-67122163 GCF_039555335.1 Amphiura filiformis
CACTGTGTGAAAAATAACCGGCCAATATTTAAAGTATTCTCTGAAATTCTAGAATATATAATTTTGTAACATGTCCTAAATTTTTAGCTAATTTAGGGCTTTGAAAATACCTCGCACTTTTTGTGTTTTAGGAAGGATATGTAAACGACAGATAACACCAAAAAATATGAAGAAATTATTTCCAAACCGTGTTACGGTCTTCAACCATTATGTTTCTCATTTTCAAGAATGCTGGTTAACAATATGCACACTTTTGTCTCATTTCGTAAACAAAGGCCCGCACAGTATTGTTACCTTGCGTTTGCTGGATTATCAGTTACTCAACTGAAACTATAATACCAGCTCATTGGAATACCGCGCAGTTAAAACAGAAACATGTGTAGTGTGTATTTAACCAGAGAAGATCTGATGTAACATAGTTGAGCTGTTTTCAATGAGTGTTATCTTGGTTTAATAGCTTTTAATGGGGTTTAAGTCCTGCAAAGGTCGTGGTGAATTCTACTGTAGACATGACTGCATCATGAGTAAACCAGCAAACAAATAAACACATTGACCACAATGGCTTGCCATATTCGGTCAGTTTGCAGCTGGGCGTGTCGAGTCGATGCACAGATGTTTTCCCACACGTACATACTATACCATACCATATTGTGAGATGATTCCAAATTCTTGTAGCTTCTACATGTAATGTATTGTTCATGTTAATTACCCTGTTTGATTGTCGAATACTAATCCAAACTGTACATCCAGGATAAATATTTTGCACTTCTAAATTAAATTATATTTTAATTAATTTCAGAAATGGTAAATGTACGAATAGATAAATTACAAAAATTCACGAATATAAAATTGGGGCCTACCTACTTCATTATTTCATAGACCTATACTAGAAATCTTCGCTTTTGCGAATGCTATTTACGAAATTTCATTTATGGCGCGACATTATAGGCCTATTCCTAGACCTATAGGGCCTAATAGGCCCGGCCTACTGTGTCGACTTGTATTTGCCATCTTATAGGCCTATATGGGATTCCCCTTTGCACATAAGTCACATCCCTTTGCACCTACCACACATACGTCACATTTTGATGCATAAATGTAATTAACTAAATTAAACCAATTCACAGATAAAATGGAATGCATAAATCAAAGAATATTTAAATGTGTTTTCTATATTAAATTAAAATGCGTTGTTGTTCAGTCTACCGTCCCGTGCCCGGGCATTGTCCCATGCTTTAAACCGCCCGTCCCATTTTTAAAGTCTTCCAGTGATTACCCCCCCCTGTTGTCCCGTGCCAAGCCATTCCGTGCCCGTCGTATTATTAAAGCTGTGTTATTAGTTTTTATTCCTGCTACGGAACGAGATGAACAAAATTTCCATTCTATACGTAGCATCCCCATTTGAAATCCCATATTAAACCTAAAAAAAAAATCGGCCACAGAGACTTCCCCTCATAAATATTGAACGCTCCTTTAGTACTGTATTTCGTATACGCGTACAGCGTTCAGTGAGTGATAATCAGTCTTTTACAATAACCAGGTAACCATTCAGTAATCCCTGAGTATTCAGCTACTGAACGATCAGCAATCAGTAGTCAGTGACTGAACAATCAGTAATCAGCTCCTGATCAATCAGTAATCAGGTAACCGTTCAGTAATCAGCAACTGGTCAATCAGTAGTCAGTGATCAGCAATCAGTAATCAGTGATCAGCAATCAGTAATCAGCAATCAGTGATCAGTCTTTTATACCTGCCGATGTTAAACCACAGTAGACAAGCCAATAGGTAGAAAATTATTATGTAATAATTATTATGGAACCGTTGGCACACCTATCACACCGTATTGATAGCTCTATATATAATAGGGGGGTAATTGGAAGGATTAGCGGTTTTGATAGTTATTCCTTTTTCGTAGAGCAACTAGAGTACGCGTTTTATACAACACTCACATGTCAACATTTAGGTTCTAGTTACCATGATAATGTTGCATTAGCGTGAATTTCAAAATGTGGTTACAATGAAAGCCCTTGGTCACTTTATAAATGTAACAGGTGTAGGGTCCGTGTTTTCGTTGACACATTACCAATGAAATATTATCACTCAAAGTTGAATTGAATAAATATATGAAAAAAACTTTTAATGAAAAAAAATCTGTTAATTTGAACCAGTAATTGAAAAACATATGAACGATATATACTTGTTTAATATCTTACTCATTGTTTTTAAATCTTTCAGTATTTGTTTATTGTGTATCCTCATCTCGCACGCTATTCTGTTGGTTTTTGAAACAAACACGTTTACTTGTTAATAAAGTAAAAAGCAACATACGTTGTACAAATGCGTTGTTATTTTTCGGAAATATTTATTTGCTGCTGAAAAATACATAATATTGCAGCACGTTTTTTCACAGTGTATTTGTAAGATAAAGCCGTTGCTATAGAATTATTATACGCTTCTGTATTTACTCTAACATGACGATGCTTTAGTTTAAATTATAAATGACTTCTTTTCGGTAGCCATGAAATGTAATTATCTTCTCTAGCGCAAAATAATATCGCACTAAATTGCTAGAATACCGTAGTCAAAAAGTATGTGTTTGCGCGAAAATTAATTTTCTGATAAAAGTCATTAACAGCATAGTGCAGTTATGTCCACGGCAAATTCACCGTGACCTTTCCAGCCATAAACCCGCTTAGTGAAGTTTAAACCGAGATATGCAGTACTAAACCATTATAGTAATCGATTGTCCGATGCAAATTTATTACCACGTGAAAATATATATCCAATGAGCGATCGAATTGTCTGCTACGGTCGACTAATCCAATGATAATGACGCTATTGACATGTACGGGCGGAGCTTGGGGTATTTTTTAACTGGTTTGCTGTCATTTACTCATCAAGGCGGTCCCCCGTTATTATAAGGACTATGCTAATGATCTAAAAATTGACATATAGAGAATAAACCATACTTGATTGACAGAAAGTACTAAATTTGTAACTATTACGGTTTCGTGACACCCCTCTTCCAAATGCGACAAAGCCAGGGCGGCCCGGTGAAGCAAAAGTGTATTGGAATAACACGGGAGTTTGGATAGGTGGTAGGATTTCTTTCTCATACAAATGTATGGTCCCCCGCTATTAAAGCTTGTACCGGATTGAAAATTCAGATATTTTGAAACGAATAAGTAATTGAAACATAGAGCAAGTACTAAAATCATAGCTTTTATACTTTTTCATATATGACGCTAACTATATCTACAACACAGCGCTAACAGTAGGGGTCAATTGCCTATTGTGAGTGTCCCTGTGTTGTGTGCATACATGTAGGCAACAATAACTGCATGATGAGATCTTAAAATATGTTATACAAGTCCCTTTATGTTCGCACTATTCATGATGCAGTCATGTCTACAGTAGAATTCACCACGACCTGTGCAGGACTTAAACCCCATTAAAAACTATTAAACAAAGAACACGTTTCTATGGTATCACTCACATTAACCTGCTTACTTCTCATGTATATGTTTTTGCTTAACACGTGTGCTATGAGCCACAAAATACATCATCTCCAAATACACAGTTCAGTGACCTCGAGGCCTCCATTCGACAAGAAAGTTAACCTGCTGTTATAGGGGATGATGCGTTTATACCCAATACGCGCAGAGGTCAATTTATGAGTGCACAGACATTATAGGGTCAACAAACTGTGTCTTTATAATTCAAACAGCATGTGACATATTTTCGGCAAGGGCCTCGTGCCAAGGCCAAATCGACTTTTACAATGTTTATTGAAGAGATAAGATATCCCTAACCGCCAATAGTCAATATTGTGTCAGAGTACCAGAGCCTTCGGGAGCCTCCAATTCCGTTTCTACCAAGTTCTAACGGGTAAAGTACTGCATCCTCCGGGCACCCAATTCGCCGTAGCATTAGGGCACTCCCCAGAGCCTTCAAAACCCCTAATATATCTTTTGAATGGAACAGTACTGCATCCGACAAGATCCTCTGTGATGGCGCACCTTTAACATCTGCAGCACAACGTTGGGGGCAACGGAGTACACGTAAAACATATGCACGTTGGTGGGCAACGGAACCCTGGACTTGTGTTTTATTTGTAAGTTTTCGAACTAACAGACACGTTAAGTATATACACGTTGGTGGGCAACGGAGTACACGTAAAACATATGCACGTTGGTGGGCAACGGAACCCTGGACTTTATTCCCTGGTTATAGTTTTAAGTTTTCGAACTAAATATCGTTCAGCCAGCCGCCCGTCCAAATGCGGGCAGCTGGCTGTCCAAATACGGCCAGCTGGCTTAGGACACCTCCGCTTTTGCTTGGTGTATGTGCCGGTATGCGGGCAGCTTGATTCAAATGCACTCGCTCCCTGCCTAAAACACCTCACGCCTTGGGTGACAGAGCTACGCAGCGGACACAACCTCGCAGACACACGCAATTTACTCGCGCGAAACCGGAGGCAATGGTCACAGCTTACAACTGACGTTGAACGGCCGCATGCTCTTATCAAGAAAATTCCCCGTATGGGGCCAGGAACTACCTGGGTTTCGTTTGATTTTTAGCAAACCCTTTCAGACATATTCCTGCAATTTCTCACACCACGCAAATCATAAACCCGCTGGCGGAGGGACTTTACCGCTCAGCGAGGTGAAATCTGTCTCCTTTCATGGGGCAGCATTTGCCTATCCATGTTTTTTTTGTTCGGTGTATTGGCCGGTGTGCGGACAGATTCGGCATGACCTTTCGGCTACTCGCTCGAACTGCACTCGCTCCCGTGTATAACCGTACCACCTAATACGCCTCGGATGGCCAGAGCACGCGACGGACACGACCCCGCGGACACGGGCAATGGACACGGCTTACAACTGACGTTGAAAGGCCCCGTGCTCTTGGCAAGAGAAAGAGGTTAAGCGACTGGTCGGTATAAACTGTATATTCACATGTCGTCGTCCGTATTCCATAGTGGCGTATAGTGGGGCGCCGCGAATAAACAACTTTTCGAGAAAATCGGGTTTGAAGAAATGCCAATTTAAAATCGAGTTGTGTAAATCAGACATTCATTATATTTTGTAAATGATGTGAAATTTCTGTAGTAAACTAAATAGATTTTATTGTTATATATTTTTCAAACGAAATAAATACATACTATTGCTGGCAAACTGAAAATAAAACTATACGTCACTATGGAAAACGAACAAAACGCAATACCCTAACCTAACGTTAACCGTACGCCACCTCGGTCGCCGTGTAATCCCTATGGCGTTACTTTTCGTCATTCGTATTCCATAGTGGCGTATAGGTCCGATACGCGTACGCCACTATGACATACGATGTAATTCAATTTTGCCAATATTTCATAATTATAAAATGTGTATAAAAAAGTGGCGTATGGTCGATACGCCACTATGGAATACAAAAATGTCACTTTGTAACTATACGCCACATTTAATTAATTAATTACTAATTAATTAGCTAATTACGACTGATGAGACTTAGAAAATGAAAGAGAACATCATTAAAAACATATGTGCCAATTTTCAAAAAATGACCAACAATCACTATACGCCACTATGGAATACAGCCGACGATGTGTGCATATATTATTTGTTATATACCATCCTGTCTGCTCAGACAGACACCTTCCCTTATAGTATGCGACCTTTCAATTCCGCCGATCAGTTGGCTACTTTTCACTCTCCTGCGCATGTTTTTCTTAACTGTTGCGTCAATGGGACTCCAGGGAAACCGCTTCTAGATTCGAGTGCAGACCTTTGCATTTCGATCTGGTCCACCTCTGCGCACACGGTCTCTCGGTAAAGTCACCTACCTTTCAAGGAACGCCTGGTATCGTAACAATGAAACAGTGGCGCAGATTTTTTTAAAGCCTTTATATTCACAGTTCCACAAGAAATTTTTTTTAAACTTGTGTATTTTCCCCCCAAATTTAGCGTTGGTGGGCAACGGAGTAATGAAATTTTGAAAAAGAGGGTACATAGTTGAGTGATCAGGACAGCAAGTATTTCCTGCACACAAGTTCGTGTTCGCAACACCGACCAAAGTGACGGAAACAGGCTGAATGCAGATGGCATGCATACATGTGTGTTCAGTGAGCCCCAATCACTGAACACCAGTGGAAGAAATTCGCCAACCATCCATGTCTCACCTTTACGGACGACGGGAATGGCCTAGATACGGATGCAGAAGAGAATGCAGATGGCATGCATACATGGGTGTCCAGCGTGGCCCAAACGCTGAACACCAGAGGAATCATTCGCAAACCATCCCTGTCTGACATTCACGGACGACGGGAATGGCATAACATCGTCGGTTGTGCACCGAGCCTCAATCGCTGCACAACCTCTGCCACCCATGTCTAACGTTGACCGACGATGGAACCGGGTTAGATGCAGTGGGGAAAACATCGGCATCAGCGGCCGTCAATCGCTGAACACCAATAACAGAAATCAGCCGTCGTCATCATCACAACAACGTATGTACACCTCTAATAGACAGAGTATATTACCTCTCTGTTCTAAAGAACAGCACCTCTGCCTTATAGTATGCGACTCTTCAATTCCGCCGATCAGTTGGCTACTTTTCACTCTCCTGCGCATGTTTTTCTTAACTCAATAACTGTTGCGTCAATGGGACTCCAGGGAAACCGCTTCTAGAATCGAGTGCAGACTTTTGCTTTTCGATTTTGGTCCAAAACTGCCGGACACGTCTCCCGGTAAAGTCACCTACTTCTCAAGAGATGCCCGTACTCGATTCCAAAAAACAGTGGCGCCGAAGACCACTCGACCCTTTACATTAGCGATCTTTCAATCCCGCCGATCACGGAAGATTTGACCGCTTTGACGGTCCCTGGCACACCCGGCGCTTTCGGGTGAGCCGTCCCGAGGCGTGCCGGCAACTTCGACGACGCCGTGCACGGTGGCACCGGACGCTGATGCTGCTCACACCCGAGATTGCACAGCCCGAGCCAACCCGGGAAATGACCCGGGATACCAGTCGGCTCAGGTACTTTTGCGTGCTCGGCCGGGGTGCCGTTGATCGAACGCGTCACACCCTGCGCCTTCTTAGAGGCATAAGCGGCGTGCGGGAGGGTCCACGACTGCCGGAAACCTCCCTCGGACACGTCCCGTACTTGTAAAGCGAAACCCGTACTCGAGTCCAAAAATCAGTGTCCCAGACAACCACTTGCCCTTATAATAGCGACCCTTATAATAGCGACCTTTCAATCCCGCCGATCACGGAAGGATTGGCACCTTAACGCCCCCCGTTACGCAGGATATTCCCGTGCGTTCTGGTACTTTTGCGTGCTCGGCCATGGCGCCACTATTTTTTCAGTTGTCACACGCGGCGCTTTCGGGTGAGCAATCCCGGACCTGCCGCCAACTTCGACGATCCCGTTTGCGTGCTTGGTGGTACCGGACGCTGACGCTGCCCATATCCGTGAAAGCACACCCCTAGCCAACCCAGGGAATGACACGGAATACCTGATATCCCTGTCCGCTCTGGTACTTTTGCGTGCTCGGCCACAGTGCCGGTAATCGGATCACACCCGACGCTTTTAGCTAAAATAAAGTTAGGCAGAATTGCACACCGCAAATATCTGTAAAGTTAGGCATTTATTTACAACACTGCCAACTGCACTAGCCACATCTGCGCATAAGGTCTCTCGGAAAAGTAACCTACTTTAGAAGAAACGCCGCGTATTGTAACAATAAAACAGTGGTGCAGAGTGTTTGTACGTTGGTGGGCAACGGAGTACGCGACTTTTACCCTCTCACCTACAAATATGTTTCGAACTAGTCAATCCCGGACATCAGCCCGTCCGTTGCGGGCCAATGCCACGGTTCTATGATCCCGTGAGGGTCAGCGTTCGTTGACGGCTTTACGGACAAAAAAAGCCCAACCAGATTTTGACACGCATACGCAAAACCACGGAACGGATCTTCCATGACCGACAACCTTGGCGTTTCCATCTTTACACTCCCCGAAGTGCCTCGCATCACGTCAACGGAACGATGCCATCTGAGCAGATACAAGTAAAAGATTTCACTACATATATTATTTGTTATATACCATCCTGTCTGCGACCTTTCAATTCCGCCGATCAGTTGGCTACTTTTCACTCTCCTGCGCATTTTTTTCTTAACTGTTGCGCTTCTAGAATCGAGTGCAGACTTTTGCTTTTCGATTTTGGTCCAAAACTGCCGGACACGTCTCTCGGTAAAGTCCCCTACTTCTCAAGAGATGGCCGTACTCGATTCCAAAAAACAGTGGCGCCGACGACCACTTGACGATCACGGAAGATTTGACCACTTTGACGGTCGCTGGCACACACGGCGCTTTCGGGTGAGCCATCCCGAGGCGTGCCGGCAACTTCGACGACGCCGTGCACGGTGGCACCGGACGCTGACGCTGCTCACACCCGAGATTGCACACCCCGAGCCAACCCGGCGGCGTGCGGGAGGGTCCACGACTGCCGGAAACCTGCCTCGGACACGTCCCGTACTTGTCAAGCGAAACCCGTACTCGAGTTCGAAAAATCAGTGTCACAGACAACCACTTGCCCCTATAATAGCGACCTTTCAATCCCGCCGATCACGGAAGGATTGGCACCTTTGGCGGTCGCTGGCACTTGCTTGCTGCTACCGGACCCTGACGGCCCCCGTTACGCAGGATGCGCACTTGAAGCCTACCCGCGGGACCGCTAAAAAACCCCGAAATTCCCGTGCGTTCGGGTACTTTTGCGTGCTCGGCCATGGCGCCACTAAATTTTCACTTGGCACACCCGGCACTTTCGCGTGACCAATCCCGGGCCTGCCGCCAACTTCGACCATTAAAGTTAGGCAGAATTGATTTTAGAAATAAAGTTAGGCAGAATTGATTTTAGCGTTGGTGGGCAACGGAGTACACAAAGTCAATGCACGTTGGGGGTCAACGGAGTAATGAAATTTCTGTCGTGTTAATTTTGGATTTTAGCGTTGGTGGGCAACGGAGTACACGTAAAGTCAATGCACGTTGGTGGGCAACGGAGTAATGAAATTTCGAGAAAGATTGTAGACAGATGGAATGAGGAAGACGTTGATGAAAAGCATTACTTTCACATGGTGAATAGTTCTATGAACGTTGGGGGTCAACGGAGTAATGAAATTTTGAATTTTAACGTTGGTGGGCAACGGAGTACACGTAAAGTCAATGCACGTTGGTGGGCAACGGAACCAATGTAAAGCATAGTTCCCGTATTCCGTTGCCCACCAACGCTTTTTTATTGGGTTCATTAGGCCTCTTGTTGAATATGCCGTTCCAGCTTGGCATCCGGGGCTCACTGAGCATCACCATTCAGCTCTCGAGCGTATTCAAAAGAGAGCGTGCAAAATTATGCTAGGATATAATAACTATGTTTCTTACCAGGATGCTTTAGATCAATGTCAGTTACTTCAACTCAGGTCTCGACGTGATCAAATATGCCTACAATTTGCAAACTCACTTTTGGAGACTCCTGAATTCCGCAGCTGGTTGCCAGGTTTGCGTGGAGAGAATGGAAGAGCATTGCGCAACGCCAACCTCCTCTCCACTCCCAGGGTGCGAACCCAGAGGTACGCAAACAGTCCAATCCCTTATATGGTTAAGCTGTGGAATCAGAAAGCTGCAAAGGTTTGATTGAAGTTGCTTCTTTTTTAGCATCTCTTGGTGGCACTCAGGCTCAGTTTTGTATTTTTTGCTTAATAGCGCATGTATTTAGAAGTTGGTTAAATTTCTTTATTTAAAGTGTTAGAGAGGGGGTGAGAGAGAGAGTAAGAGAGTGAGTGAATGAGTGAGTTGGGATGTGTGTAGGGGAGTGGTTGAGGAAGTGAGTGAGTGGGTGAGTGAGTGAGTGAGTGAGTGAGTGAGTGAGTGAGTGAGTGAGTGCTGTTTGGCTGCGATATGCATTTTAACTCTCTTCACGCGGGTGTCGACTGCAGACGACAAGTTTCAAAAAATTTAAAAATTTCAGAAATTTCAGAAATGTAAATTTTTATGACCATATTTGGAATCAGCATGAAAAATGCATTAAAATGAGTACAAACAAGCCTAGTATTGATTCAGTAGTTCTTAAGATAGCTCTTGATATTTTGAGAAAATATTTCAAAACTTGAATTGTTTCCATTGAAGCGCATAGCTAGCACGCAGAGCATTAATAAACCTTGAATAATAATAATAATAATACTGATTACACGTTGTACATCCGTAAGACGAACGCGGTCTCTTACCGCATGGACTTTAGATGTTATTCAACCTGCAATTGGCACATGATCTTGGGTAATTTCCCGGCATCTTCGTCATATAGTGTCCGCCAGCGCCAGCAGATACGGAGGAAGCGCTCGGGCACTACCTTCGCTGAAGCCTCCTATCAACTCAACCGCCAAACTATGACAAAAGTCGCGTTGCTTGAGGCAGGGTCTGTGTTCCTTCGCGCACACGTAAGCATTGACGCGAGCGATATCAATCAAAAACGTCAGTATATGCCGCCACCACTGCTGTGTCTTTCTACTGCACGAGTAGTACTCCCTGAGTTGATCGCTGCGATCAACCCCGCCCATAAACTGATTGTAGTCAACAACATGAGGCGGGGCAGGCACCGGGCATTTCCCATGCCCCTGCACCGTACGCATCACAAAATCATCTGCGTCGCGCGCGTTGTGGTTGATGGGCTGACGACATCATCACAATAACCCGGCGGTCCTTCCAGGCTGTTGCAGTAAGTTGACCGCTCTGACGCATGTGGAAACATCCCCGGTCCCCGTCTTGCAAGGCCTTCATTCTCTTGTAAAACGTTGGGTTCTTAGCTGCCTTCGAAATGAAGTCAACTGGAAATCCTTAGGACGCTTCCTTCACCGGGCCCGTCAAGTAGGTGTTCCTCGACAACAGCCATCTTGCGAGCTCTGCTCTGTTAAAATATCGGTCTGCAAATATGTGATGATTTTCATCAAGTATTGGCGCACTGACTTGCTTCACCAAATCCGATACCGTGATCTTCTCATTTGGATGCATGATCAGTTCAATTGCGAATCCCGTGGCGGCTTCTGCAATAACATAACACTTGAAGCCCCACGGCGTGGGCTTTCCTTCAACCACATCTTCTTGACCCAAGATTTGTTGCCCTTGTAGCCAATCATTGCCTCGTCTAAAGATAATTCTCGTCTCGGTTGGTAGTGCGTTTTATCCTGGCAAGCAGCGCGCACTGCATCCCAGGTAGACTGCAGCGGCCAGAGAGGGTGTGCATCTTTGTATTTCTTCCGCTCTACCTTGTTGTCTCTGAATACATGATTCGAGTTTTCATCGGGAAACGTGCACGCCAGATTCGACGTCAGGTGCTCAAATCGAGTCCTTGTCATCGTCTCGCAGATCAATTCGTTTCGAATGCCATGCTTGCACGACCAATAGTCTTTATAGTTTGCCGTCCAGCTCAATCCCATGAGCACTCGTAAGCCAAAGAATGCTAGTATCTCTTCAACCCTTGTCGGTCTCATATTATTCGCCGTAAGATTCTCACTGGTCCATTCGGCAATATCCTTGAAAAGGTCGAGGGAAAAACTTGAGGAAATAGTTCAGTACCCACGTCATCTTACTAAATTGTACTCCCGGTTGGACACCGGGGTCAAAATCGTTCACCACGATAGGTCTACGCCTGTTAGTCCAACCATTGGCACCGGTCCGTTCATGGCCACGAAGAAAGTCTCTGTCTGCCTCATCTCCTTTGGCAATGGTGTCAGACGGATCATCTTCGAAGCTAGTATCGCTCTCGGTAGCAGAAGTTGGGAACTTCCACGATTCGTCCGAATCGGTACCGCTTGCGGCGTTGGAAGTAAATGCACTAGAAACCGTTCCAGGGATATCGGAGTCGCTATCAGTTTGCTGTTGATCAGCGGCTCTTGCCCCGATGCTTTCGGCATCGCTCTCCGGGTCACTCACACGCTGTTGCTCCCCGGCACTTTCTGCATTGCTCTCTGGGTCACTGTCAGCCAGCTCTTGAACGCCGGCTCTTGCCCCAATGCTTTCCGCATCACTCTCCGGGTCACTCAAATGCTGTTGGTCCCCGGCACTTTCTGCATTGCTCTCTGGGTCACTGTCAGCCTGCTGTTGATTAGCGGCTCTTGCCCCGATGCTTTCCGCATCGCTCTCCGGGTCACTCGTACGCTGTTGCTCCCGGGCGCTTTTTGCAATGCTCTTTAGGTCAATGTCAGCTAGCATATGCTCAGTACATATGTCCATCTCTTCGTCCGATGACGGTGCATCGAATTGAATGAAATCTAATACTACTCTGCACGCCATGCTGACTAGGAGACGAATGAGAGGCAGATACCGCAGGCGAAGAGCTTATATAGTTTTTCATTCTATTGTTATGCAGATCAATTTCCTTTTGCGCAATAGCAAACCGTACTAGTTACCTAACATCGGCCCAATAGAAAGGCGTATACAAGGACGTGTAACCCCAGTGATTAACCATTGTCCATCGCATCGGGACAAAGGTGGTTCAAAGTAGGCCCTTTGTTCCCCATATTGATTAACCCTAATCCCTCGGGGCATTTGTACCCAATAGCAAACCGTACTAGTTACCTAACATCGGCCCAATAGAGAGGCGTATACAAGGACGCGTAACACTCGGCCACATGCGGGTCAAAGGTGGTACGGCGAGGGTGGTTAATTGTACCAAAATTTGAATACCCAGTGATTAACCATTGTCCATCGCATCGGGACAAAGGTGGTTAAAAGTAGGCCATTTGTTCCCCGTATTGATTAACCCTAATCCCTCGGGGCATTTGTACCCTAATTCTATCCCTTTTGTATCAAACCCTATTACCTAACAAGGTATGCTAACCATTCCACCCACTATTATTTTTTATGCGGTCGCAACATCACTTCAACCATAGTATGCAACTCTTCAATCCTGCCGATCAGCTGGCTACTTTTCACTCACCTGCGCATGTTTTTCTTAACTGTTGCGTCAATGGGACTCCAGGGAAACCGCTTCTAGAATCGAGTGCAGACCTTTGCTTTTCGATTTTGGTCCAAAACTGCCGGACACGTCTCTCGGTAAAGTCACCTACTTCAGAAGAGATGCCCGTACTCGATTCCAAAAAATAGTGGCGCCGACGACCACTTGACCCGTTACAATAGCGATCTTTCAATCCCGCCGATCACGGAAGGTTTGACCACTTTGACGGTCGCTGGCACACCCGGCGCTTTCGGGTGAGTCATCCCGAGCGTACTGGCACTTCCATGCACGGTGGCACCGGACGCTGACCCTGCTCTTACCCGAAACTGCACACCCCGAGCCAACCCATGGAATGACCCGAAATACCGGGTATTCCAGTCGGCTCAGCTACTTTTGCCTGCTCGGCCGGGATGCCGTTGATCGAACGCAAATCGCACCCGGCGGCGTACGGGAGGCGGCGGCGGCGTGCGGGAGGGTCAGCGACTGCCGGAAACCTGCCTCGGACACGTCCCGTACTTGTCAAGCGAAACCCGTACTCGGGTCCAAAAATCAGTGCCACGGCGGCGGCGGCGGCGGCGTGCGGGAGGGTCAGCGACTGCCGGAAACCTGCCTCGGACACGACCCGTACTTGTCAAGCGAAACCCGTACTTGGGTCCAAAAATCAGTGCCACGGCGGCGGCGGCGGCGGCGTGCGGGAGGGTCAGCGACTGCCGGTAACCTGCCTCGGACACGTCCCGTACTTGTCAAGCGAAACCCGTACTCGGGTCCAAAAATCAGTGCCACGGCGGCGGCGGCGGCGTGCGGGAGGGTCAGCGACTGCCGGTAACCTGCCTCGGACACGACCCGTACTTGTCAAGCGAAACTCGTACTCGGGTCCAAAAATCAGTGCCACGGCGGCGGCGGCGGCGGCGTGCGGGAGGGTCAGCGACTGCCGGAAACCTGCCTCGGACACGTCCCGTACTTGTCAAGCGAAACCCGTACTCGGGTCCAAAAATCAGTGCCACGGCGGCGGCGGCGGCGGCGGCGTGCGGGAGGGTCAGCGACTGCCGGAAACCTGCCTCGGACACGACCCGTACTTGTCAAGCGAAACCCGTACTCGGGTCCAAAAATCAGTGCCACGGCGGCGGCGGCGGCGTGCGGGAGGGTCAGCGACTGTCGGTAACCTGCCTCGGACACGCCCGTACTTGTCAAGCGAAACCCGTACTCGGGTCCAAAAATCAGTGCCACGGCGGCGGCGGCGGCGCACAGTGGGCCAGGGCGGAATCAAAGTGTGCCAAAATTAAAATTTGGTGAATGTGGAATTTCCAAACTTTTTCAGTTGTTTGAGAAAGAAAACATTCCGAAGTATATTATTTGGCCCATAATTTATGTTTCGATGGATTTCATAAGTGTCGTTTAGTCATGAATTTGCCCCAAAAGTGTTATATTTTCTCTTAAAATGGTAAAAGTATGAATTTTGAAAACAACTAATGTAACGTTAGTAAATGTGAAACTGTTGTCTTACCATTGTGCATATGTCATACCTAATAGTAGCCAAACCAGATCATTCAAGCCAAAATATAAATAATTGTATTAATCAGGAGTAATGAGGGGGCTAATTTGGTGAAATACGGTAAAAATATACATTTTTGGGAAAAATAGAAATTTAGTTTGGATTCCTGTCGATTCCTGTTCAAAAAATAATGTTATTATTTGTAGACAAGTCTTAGAACTATGTTGATGCCAATGTTTTTTGCAAATATTTGCCAGCCTGCATTCCAGGGCCCATACAATGTACCCTATTTGCTCACATTTCAGCTGATTTTGATGGATCAGTACGGCGTACGGGTTTATCATGTCATGTGCATAGCGCCCTCATATTGCTTAAATACCCTGGGGATTTTGCGGTTTTCACTACAACTCTGCTCTAAGAAATAGCATAAGGTCTCAATATTTTAAAACAGCAGGCTCACTTTCAGATATAAATTTATCATACCATGTTTGTATGGATGCTTTGCACATTTATCATAGAATTGAACTTCCAGATAACATAGCTTAACATTTTGAAAGGTATTAAAAGACAGTAAAAAGCATTCTTTATCGTTTACGTGAACGATGGAATAACTGTAGACACTATGTGGATCATTTCACACTCAAAATAAAGACTGGCTTAACCGGAAACTGACTCCAATGCAGCAGCTGAACTTTCAGCTGCAGAGGTTCGTAGCACTTCTCATTCTGAAGGAACGTCATCAGCACCAGCACCTCAGGGCCGAGACGTCCATCGAATATGTGGGAGGCACTGTCGATCGTTCAAAGAAAAGGAAGGCACATGATCTTTTAGAAGAAAAAGAGCCCGATATACGCAGCATCACAAGGCATATGCTAACTATACATTTGGATTAGTTTTAATCATGATAATGGTATATATCATAAAACAATTTCATGAAAGTAGCTCAGTTTCACAGTTCATATGAAAACCCTAAGCTCTGTGCTGAAATTAAGGACATGTGATAAAGTTGTGGTCGTTTTGGTCGGAAAAATAATTGTTTTTAAAATTATGAATATCAAGGGATTAGAGTAAGCCTATTCTAGCCTCATTAGCCTTTTGATTGAAACGTACATTCATATATTACATGCACATTCTATTCTGCTTTGAACATCCATATAAATTATAGAATTTATATAAGAAACTCAAGACACAAGAACCCCATGGTCTGCCAATTTTAAACGTGACATCTAGATTTGGTATTTCGTCTAGGCCTACTTGAAAAAAAAAATCTAATTCACATTCGCCTATATAGCGAACGACCTAATCACGTGTCTGTAATGGAGAATTGCAATTTGAATCAAATTATTTAGTGTCGTTTGTGATGACGTTGAAGTTGTAACATCCGGGGTGGGGATCTTCCATTGACATGGTATACGTATTATGTGCTTGCCTTTTGGGGTGCTTTTTTGCCAATTTTGGTAAAGCGATGGGTGAGTTTTCACCATAGACGAAAACGCCCAGTATTATTGTGCATTTTGATAAACATATTGGTAAAAGCACCCAATTTGAGCAAAATCAGGTTGCTTTTTCAAGGAAATTGGTATATTGAAGGGTTGCAAATTAGGGCCAAAATTACGTTTAAGACAATGGCAACGTTTTGGAGTCCGGCAGGAAGAATCACCTTCAAATTTTTTCCCCACCCCCGGGCCCACCCCCAACATTTAGTCTGGTTGGTTGTTTGTTTGCTTATATTAATCAATTACAATGTCTGCATTTTATTGATGTCATACGTATTAGAAAATGCCGTCAGTGAATTTTGCAATCCGTATAACCTTGAATATGCTATTTGATAATACTTTTCCAATCGGACATTTGAATCACTGTTGTAAGAGTAATTAACCAATCACGGCTCGTTATTTTAATGACTTCATATGCCTTGGAAAATGGCTCTATTGGATTCCGCAGTCCTTAAAACCCCCGATTTGAAAGTTTTGATAATGCTTCTTACACAGGCATTTGAATTATTGCGGGAGGAATAATTGACCAATCATATATCAGCATATTAATGACGTCATACGCTTTCCAAAATGTCATCATTGAATTTTGCTCCCCATGGAACCCCTATTTTGCTTTTTCAATTAAAATTTTAACATGTATCATTTGAAATACTGTTATAAAAATAATCGACCAATCACCGTTCAGCATTTTTATGACGTCATACATTTCTAAAAATGCTTCCATTGAATTCTGCAGCCTCGAAAACCCCTAATATAGTCATTTTACCAGGTTTGTATGCGTTTGATTGTCCGTTTATAATTTTGGCACACTTTGAGGCGATTCTGGCCCACTGTGCGGCGGCGTGCGGGAGGGTCAGCGACTGCCGGAAACCTGCCTCGGACACGTCCCGTACTTGTCAAGCGAAACCCGTACTCGGGTCCAAAAATCAGTGCCACGGCGGCGGCGGCGGCGTGCGGGAGGGTCAGCGACTGCCGGAAACCTGCCTCGGACGGCCCGTACTTGTCAAGCAAAACCCGTACTCGGGTCCAAAAATCAGTGCCACGGCGGCGGCGGCGTGCGGCATGCGGGAGGGTCAGCGACTGCCGGAAACCTGCCTCGGACACGTCCCGTACTTGTCAAGCGAAACCCGTACTCGGGTCCAAAAATCACCACCACCGCGGCGGCTGCCTGCGGGAGGGTCAGCGACTGCCGGAAACCTGCCTCGGACACGACCCGTACTTGTCAAGCGAAACCCGTACTCGGGTCCAAAAATCAGTGCTACGGCGGCGGCGGCGGCGGTACACCCGGCGCTTTCGGGTGAGTCATCCCGAGCGTACCGGCACTTCCATGCACGGTGGCACCGGACGCTGACCCTCCCGCACGCCGCACGCCGCCGCCGCCTCCCGCACGCCGCCGGACGCTGACACTGCCCATATCCCAGAATGCACACCCCAAGGCAACCCAGGAAATGACCCGTAATACCTGATATTCCTGTCCGCTCTGGTACTTTTGCGTGCTCGGCCGCGCTGCCGGTAATCGGACCCATGTCACACCCGACGCTTTCAGCTAAAATAAAGTTAGGCAGAATTGCAAATATCTGTAAACTTATTCATTTTTTTTTTAAACACTGCCAACCGTACTAGCCACATCTGCGCATACGGTCTCTCGGAAAAGTCGCCTACTTTAGAAGAAACGCCGGGTATCGTAACAATAAAACAATGGCGCAGAGTTTTTTTGGGTGCCCAGAGTGACCACCACACATGGTAGGTAGCAGAAGGCCTGAATTTCTGCATACCAGAAGGCAATTAGTCGGTGCATTGAATGCAATGATTTTTTCTGCAAGAAGATGCACAAAAATGCATAAGATCTTCACACTTTTAAATCACCACACACGGTAGCAGAAGGCCTGAATTTCTGCATACCAGACGGCAACTAGTCGTTGCATAGACTGCAATGACTTTTTGTGCAAGATGAGCTGAACTGATAGACAATGCGTACGACCCAGACGTATTTGCTCCAAATTTTGTAGCAGAAGGCCTCAATTTCTGCATACAAATTCTCGGTGTATCGAATGCAACGACTTTCTGTGCGCCAGATGTACAGATACTTACCCCGTTGCGGAGCTGACAAATAATGCATATGATCCAGATGTCCATGCGTCCAAATTAACTACATTATAATTCTCCCACTCTGGGAAACTAACCACTATGTCTGACAGACAGACACATATGTTCCCTTATAGTATGCGACCTTTCAATTCCGCCGATCAGTTGGCTACTTTTCACTCTCCTGCGCATGTTTTTCTTAACTGTTGCGTCAATGGGACTCCAGGGAAACCGCTTCTAGAATCGAGTGCAGACTTTTGCTTTTCGATTTTGGTCCAAAACTGCCGGACACGTCTCTCGGTAAAGTCCCCTACTTCCCAAGAGATGCCCGTACTCGATTCCAAAAAACAGTGGCGCCGACGACCACTTGACCCGTTACAATAGCCATCTTTCAATCCCGCCGATCACGGAAGATTTGACCACTTAGACGGTCGCTGGCACACCCGGCGCTTTCGGGTGAGCCATCCCGAGGCGTGCCGGCGACTTCGACCACGCCGTTTCCATGCACGGCGGCACCGGACGCTGACGCTGCTCACACCCGAGATTGCACACCCCGAGCCAACCCGGCGGCGTGCGGGAGGGTCCACGACTGCCGGAAACCTGCCTCGGACAGGTCCCGTACTTGTCAAGCGAAACCAGTACTCGAGTCCAAAAATCAGTGTCACAGACAACCACTTGCCCTTATAATAGCGACCTTTCAATCCCGCCGATCACTGAAGGATTGGCACCTTTGGCGGTCGCTGGCACTTGCTTGCTGCTACCCGACCCTGACGCCCCCCGTTACGCAGGATGCGCACCTGAAGCCTACCCTCGGGACCGCTAAAAAACCCGGATATTCCCGTGCGTTCTGGTACTTTTGCGTGCTCGGCCATGGCGGAACTATTTTTTCAGTTGTCACACCCGGCGCTTTCGGGTGAGCAATTCCGGGCCTGCTGCCAACTTCGACGACCCCGTTTGCGTGCTTGGTGCCACCGGACGCTGACACTGCCCATATCCGAGAATGCACACCCCAAGGCAACCCAGGAAATGACCCGTAATACCTGATATCCCTGTCCGCTCTGGTACTTTTGCGTGCTCGGCCGCGGTGCCGGTAATCGGACCCATGTCACACCCGACGCTTTCAGCTAAAATAAAGTTAGGCAGAATTGCAAATATCTGTAAAGTTAGGCTTTTTTTTTTTAAACACTGCCAACCGCACTAGCCACATCTGCGCATACGGTCTCTCGGAAAAGTCGCCTACTTTAGAAGAAACGCCGGGTATCGTAACAATAAAACAGTGGCGCAGAGTTTTTTTGGGTGGGTTTGTTTTTACAATTCATGTCCACAAGAAATCACGGGTAGCTATTGACTTTTCGTCCGCAAAGGAGAACAATTTATGAACTTTTTTTCTTCAAATTTAGCTTTGACCACTAGCCTGCTGGTATCGGGTACTGACGCAGCCCCTTTCGCAGGATGCGCACCGGGCGCCCACCCGCGGCACATATCCGTTCGTTCGGGCAGTTTTGTGTGCTCGGTTTCACCATTCCGTTGGCCACCAAGGTATTCGTATGGTTAAAAAAAGGGCTTTTAAGAGGTTAAACTGCAGTACCATTTGACTTGAAATCCTTCGTTCGGACTTAATAAGATAGAGTACCACAGCCTCCGAAAGCACCAGCATAATACTCAAGTACTACAGCACCGTAAATCCTCCGAGACTCGATCTCAGAGGCTCGGGAGCGGTTAGGGATATGCATAATCTCAGTTTGCGAGAAGATAAGAGGTCAAACTTTTCCATGTTAAAAATAGAATTAACATGGAATTAACATCATCATCGTCGTCGTCGTCGTCGTCGTCGTCGTCGTCATCATCATCATCATATCATCATCATCACCATCATCTCATCATTACCTGACTACTAGCCACAAACCCATACCAAGGATAATAAAATATCAATTTTGCTGCAAGCCCTCAGAGAAAATTAATATACAAATATTTAAAATCATGTTTGATTACAACGTATCTAATAGGAATTTACACACAACCATGACAACTGCCTAATTAAGCTGAAATGAAGAAAAAATAGACTATAAAAAAGTCTATAATGAAAATAAATGTTGTTTGTAGTAGATACGTCCACTATAATTTAGTATATATGGCACGAAGAGTGACATGGCTGTATCCTAATTCCAACGTTACATTATAATTATTACTTATTTTTGTAAGGAAAGTTAGAAAATACCTGCTTGGTTAATAGCTTGGTTCACTTCCATTTAATTATTATGTCTTTAAAACGCCGTGCTACAAACTATTATCATAATCTGCATAGCCTATGGATGAATCCAAGGAGCCAAGTCATGGTCAGGATTTGGTCGGACATCTTTGGGTAGCCGCTAGCACCAACCTGGTGTTTTGAGCGTCCAATTGTGCAAATAAAAGCCGCCTAACACCTAGAGAAGATGCAAGGACGAGGAGGGTTAATAGAATAATAGCTAATGATATATATAATGGAGATAATTCCGCAGGTAATCCCGTCGCATCTATTCATACAGTCCTTTTGTTCGAAAGTATACATCAATGCATAGATACCGTGTGTAGTTTTCCGATTATTATGTCACTTCAACAGCGAATAGACCATGCTGTGTGTTTTGTCGAAGTGAACTGTATTGTGTTATTCTTTTGTCTACCTGTGTTTTCGCGGAAGGTGTAAAACGGGTGATGGAATGCAGTTTAATATTTCCGCCAAGGCCGAATCATTTCACATTTTGAGTGCATTGTAGCCGTCGCGACGGCTACGAAACTAAAGGCTGCTAGTCAGGTGTAGGAATGCGTGAATTTGGATTCCTCTATATTGAAAGATAATCTTCGTATATAATCGGGAAGTAGGTTCAAGAATCTTTCCGCGTATAATAAAATACATTATGTCTTCAAGCACATCTCTATACTAAAGTGTTCCAAATGTCATTTCCGTGTCGCTCGTAGTCTCGCGCCGTATTCAGACTTTTTTTCGTTAGAAATGACTTTTATTAACAAATTTTACAACTTATACAGCGTGTCCCAAAAGCAACTTAACATTGTGAATTTGCCATATCTCAAATATTTTCTACTTCATATCAAAATGGAGAACATATTCACATCGATTGATCTTTTAGAATTATTCTGATACCAAAAACAGCATTATTGATTACCCATTGACCTTACTGTGCGACTGTAAATATGTGTTATCAAACCCCCACAAAAGCAAACTCATATGTTCTTTATTCAAGCACATGAATACTTTTTGCTGTTCTTGCCACCCATCAGTATACCAATTTTTCACCAAAAGACACCCAAAAAGCACCCAAATTTGCCATAATTGGGCGCTTTTAGGGGCACTTTTGCCCCAAGGCACCCAATTGGGCGCATTAGTCTGAATTGAAAACCCACCCATCGATATACCCAAATTGCTGAAAAGTAAACCGTGGCACATCCCCGGGAGCGTAAGTGTTACTGGTGTTTTAGATTATATTTAGGATATATTGACAATATTAAACATTACTTTAAAATAGTTGAAGTTGTGATGTGCCCTGAATAAGTTAATTTGATGATTTATCTTTGTTTACAAAATTACATGAGTGATGACATTTTGGGGGAATTCCCCTCTCAAATTGAGCAAAACAAGTTGAATCATATCTAATTTGGAATATTTGGAAACCCCCCTGAGGATGTAAAGAGAAGATGATGTCACGGGATTCCCCTCAGGAAGTGATGTAATGAGAAAGGTTAATGCTATAATTAAGGCTTGGGAATTTCCACATTTGGCTATTAATATTTGGGATTTCCCTGCTTGATATATAAGAAAATGTAAACACAATTATTGACACAGTTTATAGTGTTGATCTGGGCTAGCTAGCTAATATGCTTACAGTCCAATTCCTTCAAAGAAAGGAAATTGCAAACCAGAAATATTTTATGTAGTCAAAGTACTACTATTTGCCAGTGTTGTCGGAGAAGATCTAGAATACGTCAAAGAACGTACTTCTTCCAAGAAAGGAAAATATATTCTTCTGTCGACTTGCTGAAGTCTGGTGTTTTGATTCAACGCAACTGTCAAAATAAGTGGGGACAACTGCATCGCAGTCCTGCTTCCTGAAGATATTGTGTGAAAGGTGGAAATAGCACCAAGTTTGGAGAAAGCAGCGCAAGGAGTTTAATATTGGAGAACGGCGCAAGGAGTAAAGTGATTTGGAGAACTGCGCAAGGAGTTACGCATGTGTTTGGAGAACGACGCAAGGAGTTTAGTACTTGGGAGAAAGTAACACCATTTTCGTATGAGGATTTCGCTGATTTTCGCAGGACAAGTGATTAAGGATATATACATCAGCCGTCCAGAACATTGCAAGAACTTTATGATCACCAAGAAGAAGAATGCTGGCTAAGTACTAAATAGTTAAAGAGTGATTATATTTAATTATTGTGTATGTGTATTTGTTGTCATTATATTGTACCAAACAAAATTTGCTTTCAATTAAAGACTTAGATTTTGTTAGCTTAAACAAACAGTGTATTTGTGTTGTGCATTCGTGTGAGTTCGGGTAAAAGGTGATTTTGGCCTTGAGTCAAGTACGACTCGTAACAAAATTGGGGGCTCGTCCGGGAAATACACTGTAAAAAAGTTGACATTAATTTACTGAGTCTTGAAAGTGAAAGTACAGTATGGAGTTCAAAGCAGAAGAGTTTCTTGAAACTATAGATTGGGAGAAGTTTGATAAGTTGAAGAAACCTGATTTATTAGCATTTGCAAAATACTATGAATTGGATGTAAAGCAAGCCAACAGAAAACAAATAATCAAAAATGCCTTAATTGATGTTTTGGTTGATGAAGAGTATTTTGAGGAATCCATTTTGGACAAGAGAAAAGAGGTCAAAACTGAAATCGGGGATGCAGTAAGGTTGAAAGAACTAGAAGTTCAGGTGGAAATGGAAAAAATGAAAATGCAATTGCAGTTGGACATGCAAAAGCTAGATATGCAAAATAAAGAAAAACAAGAAAGATTAGATATGGAAAATAAAGAAAGACAAGAAAGATTAGACATGGAAAACAAGAAATTAGAAATGGAAGAAAAAGCACGCCAAGAAAAGATGGCGCTTGAGCACCACAAATTAGAAACAGAAGAAAAGGAAAATGTAGCAAAATTGGAACTTGAAAAACAAAAGTTGGAAATGGAAGAAAATTTGAAACAAAAAGAAATTGAAGAAAAGTACAAGTTTGAACAAGAGAAGTTGGCAAAGCTAGGTGACAAATACTCATCAAGTTTCTCCTCAAAGTCAGGGTTTGATGTTACAAAGTATGTAAAGCTGGTGCCTAAATTCAAAGAAAAAGATGTTGACGAGTATTTCCAACATTTTGAGAAGGTAGCTACAAATTTGAAATGGCCTCCAGAGCATTGGACCCTACTGTTACAAAGTAGTTTTGTGGGGAAGGCCAGGGAAACTTACTCAGCTCTACCAATAGAGAAGTGTAACAGTTATGAAGAAGTCAAACAGGCAGTCCTTAAGGCCTATGAGCTGGTGCCTGAAGCATACAGACAAAAGTTCAGAGATTCAAGAAAGCAAGCAGATCAAACCCATGTAGAATTTGCTAGAGTAAAAGAACAAATGTTTGACAGGTGGCTTGGTTCAAAAGAAGTCAAAGATGATTTCGGCCAACTTAAGCAATTGGTTCTTATAGAAGAGTTCAAAAAATGTGTCCACGCTGACATTAAAACCCACTTCGATGAAAGCGCTAGCAAAATTAAGACGCTAAGTGACGCGGCGACGATGGCGGACGACTATGGCTTAACTCACAAATTGAATGCGAGTAGATTTAGTCATAACAGAAGTTATTCAAACAGGTTCAGCAATAACCAACCTAGAGCAAATCAGGGTGGTACACAAGAAGGGAGATCTCAGTCCAATCACAGATCCTGGTCTAATTCACAGCATAGTGCTGGTGGTAGAGGGACCCCATGGAGTTCAGGTACCAGACCAACAGGTGGGACTGAATTTAAATCCCAATTATTTTGCAATTTCTGTAAGAAACCAGGACATACAGTGACCACGTGTCGGACCTTAAAAGCCAAACAAGATGCACAAAAACAGCAGCAAACTGCTAGTAATACTGTAGGATGTGCAGTGTCACTTGAGTCAAAGAAACAAGTCAGTCAAATTAAAAACAAGAATTCCCACAAAAGGGAGGTGACACAGACAAGGTGTGTGAGGAATTTGAACCATTTGTGTTAGAGGGAGTAGTATCACTTGGTGACAATGGTAGTCCAAAGCCCATTAAGATTGTGCGAGATACGTGTTGTGCACGGTCTATGATTCTGGAAGGAACTTTGCCCTTTAATGAGGATAGTTCAGCTGGTAATGCTTTGATCCAGGGTATTGGGATGGAAATACTTAATGTACCTCTCCATAAAGTTAACTTGACATCTGACTTAGTTTCTGGTCCGGTAACCATAGGAGTTAGACATGAATTGCCAGTCAAGGGAGTGTCCATGTTGCTAGGAAATGATCTGGCAGGGGGGAAGGTTTTTCCTGACCCAATAGTTACAGATAAGCCCTGTTTACAGGATGATAGTAGTGAGGAAAAGGAGATATTTCCTGCATGTGCAGTTACACAGACAATGAGTAAGAGAGCCTCTGTAGAAACAATTGAGGACAACCAAATTGATGACTTAGGCTACAATTTGGAAGACACATTTGTGTCAAAGTTGAATGAGAAAGAAGATAAACTTCCTTCTCCTGGGGATAAAAAGACCCCTCAAAATGACACAGCCTCTGAGCATGAACAAATTGGGGAAACATTGAGAGACTCATTAAGTCATGACAAGCTAATTCTGGAGCAACAAAATGACCCAGAACTCAAAGAGATCAATCAAAGGGCATTGACCCTAGAAGAAGCAGAACAAAATTCTGTCTGTTTTTACAAACAAGATGATGTGCTAATGAGAAAGTGGCGCCCTCCTGATGCACCTGCCGATGAAGAGTGGAAGGTAGTGCACCAAATTGTGGTACCAAAAGTCTACCACACTGAAGTTATTAACATAGCACATGATAGTCCCATGGCAGGGCATTTGGGTGTTAAGAAAACACATGAAAGAATTCTGAGACATTTCTGGTGGCCCACTCTCAGAAAAGATGTTTCTGAATATTGCAAAACATGTCACATATGCCAAGTAGTAGGGAAGCCAAATCAGAAAATACCTCCTGCTCCATTGAAGCCAATTCCAGCCTTTGATGAACCATTTAGTAGGGTTATTATTGATTGTGTAGGCCCCCTACCAAAGACTAAGTCAGGTAATCAATACCTTCTGACAATTATGTGTGCGTCAACACGCTTTCCTGAAGCCATACCCTTGAGAAATATTAAAGCAGTGACTATAGTGAAAGCTTTAACCAAGTTCTTCACATTTGTGGGGCTCCCCAAGTCCATACAGTCAGATCAAGGATCAAACTTTACTTCTGGGGTATTTCAGCAGGTCATGTATCAATTAGGTATAGAACAGTATACCTCAAGTGCTTACCATCCAGAATCACAAGGTGCACTAGAAAGGTTCCACCAAACATTGAAAAACATGATCAGGACCTATTGTTTGGAATTTCAGAGGGACTGGGATGAGGGAGTACACTTGTTGTTGTTTGCTGCTAGGGAAGCTGTTCAGGAAACTTTAGGATTTAGTCCTTTTGAGTTAGTGTTTGGACACACAGTGCGCGGGCCCTTAAAGTTGTTGAAAGAAAAGTGGCTCAATGAGAAATCAGATATCAATTTATTGGATTATGTCTCCAATTTTAAGCATAGGCTTAACAGAGCAACTGATATCGCCAAAGAAAACTTGAAACAGGGTCAGGCCAAAATGAAACAATGGTATGATAAACATGCCAAAGAGAGAGTGTTCAAACCAGGTGACAAAGTTCTAGTACTGTTTCCAATTCCAGGACACCCATTACAAGCCAGATATCATGGCCCATGTGAGGTAGAGTCAAAAGTGGGTGAAGTAGATTATATTATCAAGACTCCTGGTAGACGCAAGAGCAGGCAGTTATGCCACATAAATATGCTCAAAGAGTATGTTGAAAGAAGTGACAGTGGCATTTCAAAACCTGTGTGTACAGTAAAACATACTGATAATGTAGACAAACATGCCGATGTAGACAAAATCGCCAATGTAGACAAGAGTAAAGATGACAATTCTGATGTCACATTTGACCAGGATAAAGAGCTGGAGCACATGCACAAAGAGTATAATGTAACATTGAACAATTCTGATGTGCTCACTAATTTGGACTCAAAGTTAGGTCATCTTTCTCAGGATCAACAAAGTCAAATTGCAAATTTGATTCACAAATTTGACAATATATTTCCTGATACGCCAAGTAGAACAAATGCTGCATTTCATGATGTAGATGTTGGTGATACAAAACCAATCAAGCAGCATCCTTACAGAGTCAATCCATTGAAAATGGAACATCTCAAAAATGAGATCAATTATATGCTAGACAATGATATCATAGAACCAAGTAGTAGTGAATGGAGTTCACCGTGTATACTTGTTCCCAAGCCTGATGGTTCATACCGATTGGTCGCAGACATGAGAGCTGCAAATGTTCATTCAAAGACAGACTCGTACCCAATTCCAAGAATTGATGATTGCATAGACAAAATTGGGAATGCAAAATTTGTTAGCAAATTTGATCTATTGAAAGGGTACTGGCAGGTTCCACTCACAGACCGTGCCAAAGAGATTTCTGCTTTTGTACACCATTTGGTCTTTACCAATACAAAGTTATGCCATTCGGGTTGAAAAACGCGCCAGCGACATTTCAGAGAATGGTGAACCAAATTGTGGCAGACATAGAGGGATGTGAAGCGTATGTAGATGATTTGATTGTTTACAGTCAAACTTGGGAACAACAAATGGAACAACTCCATCAATTGTTTAAGAAGCTGTCTGAAGTACAATTGACAGTCAATCTGGTAAAAAGTGAGTTTTGCCATGCCACAGTCACATACTTGGGATATGTTGTAGGTCAAGGTCAGGTGAAACCTATCAAAGCCAAAGTTGAAGCAATTGAGCAATACCCCACACCTGTAAACAAGAAGGCACTCATGAGATTTCTAGGAATGGTTGGCTATTATAGAAAGTTCTGTCCAAACTTTTCAGAGATAGCAAGTCCTTTGACTGATTTGTTGAAGAAAGATGCAAAATTCATTTGGTCAGAACAGTGTGAAAATGCTTTTCACAAAGTCAAATCAATACTCATGAGTTCACCAGTACTTACTGCACCTGATTTTCAGAAACAGTTCAAGTTGACTGTTAATGCCAGTGACATAGGCTGTGGAGGTGTTGTGATGCAAGAGGGTGAAGATCAAATAGATCACCCCATTTGTTACTTTTCAAGGAAATTCAACAAGCACCAGAGAAATTACTCCACAATTGAGAAGGAGTGTCTAGCATTGCTATTAGCATTGCTACATTTTGATGTGTATTTGGGTACCACAGTATACCCTGTGCTTGTTTTCACAGATCATAATCCCCTCACCTTCATCAACAGGATGAAGAACAAAAATCAAAGACTGGTGAGGTGGAGTTTGACCTTGCACGAGTACAATCTGGACATCAAACATCCTAGCAAACACAAAAACGTTTTAAAAACGTTTTAAATAAGTTATATTTTGGCTTTTGGTTTAGGTAAAACGTTTTAATAACATTAAAATGTCGGGTTATATAAAGGTCATGATAACGTTTTAAAACGTTTTGTATGAAAACACACTACAAAAATATTTTTAAATGTTTTCAACAAATGTTATTGTAAACTATTTTTACAATCATTTTTGCCAAATATTGTGTCAATACTTAAATAACATTATGTTAAAATGTTTGAACCCAGCAAACACGGAAATATTCTTAAAATATTTTCTTCAAAACCTTTTAATAACATTTAAATGTCGGGTTATACAAATGTCATGAAAACGTTTTTAAAACGTTATTGAAAATATTTTGGGCAAACATTTTTCGCAAAATATTTTTACAACCCCAAAATAACATTCTGTTTAGAATGTTTTGTATCAAGTTTTCAAGAATGTTTTTGGAATGTTATTAAAACGTTTTTATGCCCTTTATATAACCCGACATTTAAACGTTTTCTGTAAAGCATTTTTATTTGCTGAGCAGTAGATTATCAAAAATGTTTTTTAAGGTTATGAAAACGTTTTATACTCTTAATATACCCTTTATATAACCCGACATTTAAACGTTTTCTGACAACCTTTTATAGCCTTTTGCGAATGATGTCGAAAACGTTTAGTGTTTGCTGGGATATTAAGGGAAAAGACAATGTAATGGCTGATGCCTTGTCCAGAATTGCATAAAAACTGACGAACAAAAATTCCTTTAAAAAGGAACTTGTGTGACAAGTAGTCACTGTATATGTTGAGTTAAGCACTCAAAGTTAATAGTATGTTGAAGTTGATGTAAAAGAAGAAAACAATTAAGAAAGTTTTCATTACATTCAAACTTTCTTCTTTTAAGGGGGAGGGTGTGATGTGCCCTGAATAAGTTAATTTGATGATTTATCTTTGTTTACAAAATTACATGAGTGATGACATTTTGGGGGAATTCCCCTCTCAAATTGAGCAAAACAAGTTGAATCATATCTAATTTGGAATATTTGGAAGCCCCCCTGAGGATGTAAAGAGAAGATGATGTCACGGGATTCCCCTCAGGAAGTGATGTAATGAGAAAGGTTAATGCTATAATTAAGGCTTGGGAATTTCCACATTTGGCTATTAATATTTGGGATTTCCCCCTGCTTGATATATAAGAAAATGTAAACACAATTATTGACACAGTTTATAGTGTTGATCTGGGCTAGCTAGCTAATATGCTTACAGTCCAATTCCTTCAAAGAAAGGAAATTGCAAACCAGAAATATTTTATGTAGTCAAAGTACTACTATTTGCCAGTGTTGTCGGAGAAGATCTAGAATACGTCAAAGAACGTACTTCTTCCAAGAAAGGAAAATATATTCTTCTGTCGACTTGCTGAAGTCTGGTGTTTTGATTCAACGCAACTGTCAAAATAAGTGGGGACAACTGCATCGCAGTCCTGCTTCCTGAAGATATTGTGTGAAAGGTGGAAATAGCACCAAGTTTGGAGAAAGCAGCGCAAGGAGTTTAATATTGGAGAACGGCGCAAGGAGTAAAGTGATTTGGAGAACTGCGCAAGGAGTTACGCATGTGTTTGGAGAACGACGCAAGGAGTTTAGTACTTGGGAGAAAGTAACACCATTTTCGTATGAGGATTTTATACGCAAGGATTTATCAATGCAAGTATACAGAGGACTTCGCTGATTTTCGCAGGACAAGTGATTAAGGATATATACATCAGCCGTCCAGAACATTGCAAGAACTTTATGATCACCAAGAAGAAGAATGCTGGCTAAGTACTAAATAGTTAAAGAGTGATTATATTTAATTATTGTGTATGTGTATTTGTTGTCATTATATTGTACCAAACAAAATTTGCTTTCAATTAAAGACTTAGATTTTGTTAGCTTAAACAAACAGTGTATTTGTGTTGTGCATTCGTGTGAGTTCGGGTAAAAGGTGATTTTGGCCTTGAGTCAAGTACGACTCGTAACAAAGTGAAGATGAATTTTCTATAGATCAACGGATTCAGATCGTATGGTTCTTTGCCGAGACAAAGTCGGACAAACTCATTCAAGCAAAGTTTAAGGAACATTTTAATGTAAATTATGCACCCAGCCGAAATACAATCCAGCAACTAGTGCAGAAATTCCTATCAACTGGATCTGTTCATGATCTACCTCGGGCAGGATGTGGAAGAACAGAGGATCGGCTACAAACATCGATGTCATACGAAGAGCGGTGGCCAAAAGCCAAAGACGATCAGTACGTCGACTTTCAATGGAGGACAACGTACCGCGTACAACTGTTCATCGAATCCGCAGAAAAGAAAAGCAGTTTCCATACAAAATCCAGATAAAACAAAAAAATGAAGATTACGCATTGAAAACAAACAAACAAACATTCAATCAAACAAACACAGCAAAATTAAACAAAACAGACTTTAAAACGATAATTATCGTGTTATCACGTCTCAAAGAACGAGACTTATTTTGCGTTTATAATATTAAAGTGGGTTTTACAGTACGGTAAATATTCGTTAATTTCATGCCAAAGGGTCATGACCACATAGGCATGTTTGATATCATAACATTTCTAAAAGAATTATCTACATACTGTGCAATTTTTGTAACAAAACTATGAACTTAACGCAAGTTATGGCAAATTCACAATATTAAGTTACTTTTGGGACACCCGGTACTTAGGAGTTAGTCCTAAAATATTAAGGGCTAGAGGTTGTAACATGCCTAGAAAGTACAAAACAATAGGTGAGTATGCATATCTATTGGAATGTCCATGTTATTTGAATATTTGCTGCTTATAGCAAAATACAAAAATGCTTCTTATCGCCTGTAAAATGATAAAAATGTCGATACGACTTTATTGCACTAATACGACAATTTGCTTCTTTAGGCCAAACAACGTCAGCGAGTCCATCTTATACATGTGAAACCAACCCTAACGACAGCAAGTGTTACTGTGTCTTAGACTCCCCGACTTGGGACTCATACAACTGGTTTCTCTCTCGGTCGTACTGTAGACAACAATTGAATGGCGAATTGGTAGATATTAGATCAGGAGCTGATGACACTTTCATTAAGATCTTGTTGGTGAACGCAGGGTAAGATTTGTAAACTTGTACTTTATACAGCTTGTTCGCTAATCGCTAATGACATCGGTCAAGAGCTTAGGCAGCATATTTTGAAACCACGTCACCAAAATCAAAATCAATCCTGAAATTCATAACTTGAAACGACCGACTGTATGATTTGATTTGATTTGATTTGATTCGGTATCTCCATATTGCACATACAACAATACAAGGTAAATAGATATAAAATGCATTAAGATAAATAACATACTAGTATAATACACATAAAAAAACAAAGCAAGGAGATAACACATGATAGCCCTTTAAGCCCAAAGGCTTATTTCCGAAGGGGTCCTTTATACATAGAAGGGCAAAAGGCATAAATACATACAAAAACATACAAATAAATATATATATATATCTATACAAGTGAATATTAAAAGTAAAAAAAAGTATTTAAACATGATTAAAATCATTAGAAACTAAATTTGGTTAAAAAGATGAGTTTTTATAGACTTTTTGAAACTTGGTTTATTAGAAATTGATTTGATTGCACTTGGTAAGTTGGCCCAATCCTGAATGGCATTATAATAAAAAGAGCCAGAAGTGATGGTGGTGGATTTTGGAACACGAAAATTTTGAGCACTATGGGCCAACTTCATTAAAAATATCAAAAACATGGTTCAACCTGAGTTGTTTTGCCCTATTTTGTATGTTAAGGAAATTAAGATCTTTAAAATCATCTTCTGTAATATGATACATGCAATTCTTATTTAAAATAAATCTGATAACCTTGAGAAGGCACTTTAAATACTGAGTAGCCTTAAAATAATCTCTCAATTTTTCTTGGGTGCATTTAACGCTAGAGTTCTGAATGAACGGCCATACCTTACAGCTTGAGCACATTGACCATACAAAGGTTTGAATTAAGATTTTGATTTAAACTTTTGATCCAAACACAAGGAAATAATTCCCACCTCGGAATTTTCAGATAGTACTCCATCTTTCATCAGCGAGTGAGTGACTGTATCAGGTCGTGATTTTCTTGACCTTTAACCTGATAACAGACTCGTAGACTCCTGAAAGCTTGAACCGGCCCCCGTCTGTTGTTAAGATTGTCAGACGATTGAATCACCGATGAGAAACACACGTCCGTGTTTACGCTGTGCACGCTCTCAAAATGTCAAGTGCCGTTCTTCTTTAACCGAAACTGCATACAGGGTGTCCCAGAAAAAATTACCGAGTGAATAAAATTGAACGTAAGTCGAGAACTAGACATCAAAATCAAAAGATTAAAAATTTAGCGCATAGCCTGTTTTACTGTGCATCACATACGAAAATTTTATTTGATTCGCTTGAGTGGTTGCGAAGAAATTAACAATTACATAATGCGCGCATAAATGCAGTTCATTCCAAGTTTGATCAAAAGGCGTTTTTCTCATACTCGCTCACCGCTTCCAAAAGTTTGTGTATCTCATTAAATTCACTCCACATTACCTATTTCATAATCCGACAGTGTTATGTTATTCATGCTTTCACTGAAGATGAATAACATTTTGTCCGAGAAAACTTTGATTTCTGCAATTAGAAGGTTTCCAACTGTAATTCTTTAGGCTGTGCAAATATGTTATATTTTAACTTTCCAAAGAACATTTGAGACAAGAATGACAATGAACAAGTGTTTACAGCTTTACGTGTGATTTTGATACCATGCAACATTAATGTTGAAGTTTTAAAAGATTTAAACTTTAAATTGCAATTTCTTGGAAATATTCCAACAGCCAGATGGAATTCTTTATGCAATGATTCTTTATGCAACATTTATATCAACATTAACCTAAAAAGTACCGAGCATCATCTTGCATGCAAGCTTTAATTTTCAATATCGTGTCAATTTTCAAATTTAAACAAACCCTAATTAAATGTTGTGCAAGAAACAGATTATTTAAAAAGAACGAAAAAGATTTCACGGTACAAAATATGAAGCCCATTGACAGTTAACCACTACGCATTGTGTTGAATGATCTTTCTTTCAAACTTGGAATGAAGTGAATTGACGCATGGGTTATGTAATCGCTCATTTCTTCGCAATTAGTCAACCGATTCCAGTAAAATTAGGGTATAAGATGCAGCATAAAATGGGCTACACACTGATTTTTAGATTTTTGAATTCTGATGTATATTTCTCGACTTACGTCCAAATTTATTTGCCCGGTAATATTTTCTGGGACACCCTGTATAGCTGAGAGCATGCATGCCATGGCCATATCTGTAATCGCCATAGGGTAGCAACAACATATATACAAGATTATAGCCTTTTCAAAATGAAATTTTATGCATACCGAGTTTTATCTGCTAAATACGCACAGTTATGCCATTTGAAATGACGCGTCAATTATTTGTAATTTGTGACGCATCGTGAGATGGCAAACACTTCCAACGAACCATTGGTTAGCAAAAAGCCTGCATTTAATTTAAAAAAAAAAAATTTAACTTTTCCCAGATGTTCATTTAATTTTTGTGCATTAACATTCTATTCAGTAAGCAAATTTCCCAATACTACAATGTACTACAGTACACACATAACCTATGATTCTGCATGGCCATAGATGCTTGTTATGTAACACCTTTTGTAATTTACACCCTTAATCCAAGGTTATGAATATGGAATGAGGGCTATGTTTACATTGTCTGTTTGCATTGCAATGGACCGGTGATTTTGCACAATGGATCTTGTTATTGCATGCTAAAAATATCCCATGTTGTCTAAATGGAAGAATGTTTTATAAATGGGGGGTGCCCTCAAATTACACCCACAATCATACCCCTAATCTAACCATCGCAATAACCCTAAATCCTATATGTACCTCTAACGTATAGCCGTCCCTAATTCTAAACCCTAACCTAATTTTGAAGTCGACGCCCGACGTCGCGAAATGACAACCGCGTACGTCTAGATTAGCGTTGAAAGCGAGACGACCGAGACGCGTCCAGCAAATATCGCGAAACGCGTATAACTCCCATCGTTCCGCTTCCGCGTCGATAAACTCTAACTCTATGTCCGAACCCCAACACAAAATACAAAAATATTTTTAAAAAATCATCAAAATTTATTGCATTTGCAATTCCTATTTTTTTTTTAACTTTTAACTTAAAAAATGAACTTTTTCTGGTCTATTTAAAAAAAAAATCATGTTCTTTGTCAATTATTTTAATTTTATTTATGAAACTCTGTTTTCCGTTAACTCCGATTCCGTGAAATTCGTCCGTTTTCCGTATCACGGATGGCTTTAATGAATTTAATAAAGTGATTCTTACCTTTTCGTTTTCCTTCTTGTTGTATTTCCTTCCTCAAGCACCATGCTCGCTGATATTATCCAGTCATATGACCAGATATGTCGGAAACAATTGGTACTATAATTTACTTTGTACATCGAAGACAGGGATAGGCCTAAATCATTGGTAACATATGTTTCCTCTCGGGGCACAAGTAGTTGAATGAGGAGCCGGTGAGGAGCGCATTCTGCCAAACTGTCACTGCTTTAATATTTAAATTTCTTTTTTATAATTCAAAAGGTAATTGTATTACTACATGCATCATCTAGAAGATTCTTATCAACAAATGTTTTAATCCTTGGCCATTATCCTATACGTAATGTCCTTCTTATCTGTCTTGTCCTTGGGTGACACATGGATTTGTCTAAGTGTGCGGGTCGGTTTGAAGAAAACGCTAACACCGTAGTTGCTAAAAGTCCTTCTAATGGCTTCAGAAGCGCCTTTGATATAGGGGAGAACTATGTGACCTTTATTTGAGCGTTTATCGCCCGCGTCGCTCGTTTTGTGAGTTTTTGGTTCTGTAGCTTTTCACTCATTTCACTAAAGCATTATTCACATGTGCTTTCTCGTCTTCGCGATCCTGGAGGTTAGTGACCACGGTGTCAGCCCTATGGTACAAAGTTCGGACAACTCCAAGTTTGTGATCAATGGGGTGGTTAGACGAGAAATTGAGATATTGATCGGTGTGTGTGCTTTTGCGGTAAATGGTGACATTGATGGATCTGTCAGGTTGGATTACGGTGAGAGTGTCTAGAAAAAGCCAACCAACCATCTCTCAACAAAGACGGGGGCCGGTTCAAGCTTTCAGGAGTCTACGAGTCTGTTATCAGGTCAAAGGTCAAGAAAATCACGACCTGATACAGTCACTCACTCGCTGATGAAAGATGGAGTACCATCTGAAAATTCCGAGGTAGGAATTATTTCCTTGTGGTTGGATCAAAAGTTTAAATCAAAATCATGATTTATACCAACACAGATGAACTTTCATGAAGGTTTGAATTAAGTCCTTATTAACTTCTCAAGAGAGCCTCTGGTGGATACCTGTGACTACCAGAAAAGGCTGGTGGAGAAAAGTACCACTTGACTACTGGAAAGACAGTTGACAGCTGGGAAAAACCGCTGGCGCCGGGGAAAAGCCGGGTTGATCTTGCCACGGGTTGGCAACCTTTAGATCTCCGATGTATCAGCTTATAAAAGTCCTATTAAAATGTCACCCCTTGGTCCGTGTGAGAGCGGGGGAAGATCGGACTAACCGGACGGATATTACGGCAACGAACTCTAGACTCTGACCACAGACGGAGGAGCTGTTCAGATATAAAAGATACAGGGCAACCTGTCCAACTTGCGGAAAGTCGGGCTTGAGAAATGTCAAACTTCATCAGACAAAAAAAATTGGAATTTGTTCATCGCAGCCAAGCTGTTCAAATGAAAGCAAGCGTAAGTCGAGCCAATCGGGACACCCAAGTGCCTCTACACACGAGGTGTGAAGACAGGGTGAAATCCACAGCGCTTCCAAGACGACAGGTAAGAGCTACCACCACCAAAGAAACATCAAGGAGAGTCCTCACCTAAACTGTGTAAATCTAGATGTCAAAGATCGAATACATCAACCTACCAAAACCATCTGATAATGATGCATTGACCTAAGTCAAGACAACAAAGAAAGTTGAGGCGTCTCAAGAAGGAGACAAAGGGCCAATTCAAATTGGCGCTAAAATGTAGACAAGGTGGAGTCTAAGAAGCTGAAGAGAGACGTCCATAAGATCATAAGGTTACACAACAAAGTTCGGAAGCTGGAGCTGAAAAACCAGGAAAAACATCTAGTAGGACAGCTCAACAGTATTTCCAGAAAAATCCTCACCAATTTGCCAAGAAACTTCTTGATCACACTGAAGAACTCCAGGGGTAATCTTGGAATGGGAATCCTAGCTCAAATGACCATCAACTACCTGACTGAAAACAACTACATTGACAAATCCATCCAGAAAGGCTTCATGGAGAAAGTATCCGGCTGTGTAGAACATACAGAGGCACTGACCGAGATGCTCCAGGATGCCAAAGGAAATAGAAATCCTATTGTGACAACATGGCCTAATTCAGTTCGCATTAGAATGGTACCATGTCCCAGATAACATCCGGAGGATGATCTTTAAATACTACGATGAGAGTTACATTCGTGCAAAGACAAAGGATTGGAAAACAGACTGGATACACTGTAGTATTGGTGTGCTCCAAGGGTGTCCACTAACCTGCATCCTATTTCTGGCTGTCTTAATAACTAAGTCTTGATCTACTTGATAAACACAGCCACCATGTGTACCGTGTGAGCAACACAACCACCGAATCGTTTGCTAAAGCTTACGCAGAAGATCTCACACTGATTACGAAAGCCCAGAAGACTGCCAGAAGTTGATCAATATATATAGCCAATGACTTCCTCAGGTGAACCCGCACCATGAAATCCAAACCAATCAAATGCCGGTCGCATGCAATGAAGAAGGAGAAGGACAGCTCAGTATGCTGCATACGATCCTAAGTTAACAGTTGATGGAGGAGAGATGGCCAGCATCCACAGACAGCCTATGAGATTTCTTGGCAAGTTAATCTTTGACCATTCTATCAGACAATCCGTGAAAGACAAACTGCCATATACGCTAAAACAACGGACATGATACAACTCAACGGTATCATGAAGATGTGGATCTATAACAACGCAATCAACCTGACATGGGAGATCACCATCTATAACTTCCCATTTACGTTCATCGAGAACCTGCACCAAACACTTGAAGCGATGAGCTGGAGTAAGCCGATGCACCACCAACACTGCCCTGTACCGGTATAGAAATAGACAAACACTCTATAGATGGAAACACTCAAGCTCTGTACAAAGACTGTCTCCAAAAGAAGGCAGAGCAAGTCAGGTGGAATGGAGTCAAGGAACAAGAGCAGAAAGAACGCCACCTGATACTAAATGTGATGTGCAGAGGACAAACAGATAGAGCAGGCCCTGACTTTAGAAAGAACCAGAGGCTAATTAAAGACATGAAGCTGCAGGAACACAGAAAGTGCTTGATGTGGATGAAGATGATATGCTTGTCTACCTATGGTTGTACTAAGCAGGGACAGTGGATCAAGTGGGACTTCGCCATGCAAGTTGACACATCATGGAAGAAGCTGTTGTACGTGTATACACCCGAGCTGTTGTCGTTCCATATCAACGCCATACATGACCAACTGCCAACCCCCGTGAACCTGAGATTATGGGGCAATACCGGCAGGATCCTGCCAGCTATGCCATCACAGCAACTATGGACTGTTCCATATCCTAAATGGCTGCAACCTCTCACTGCAAAATTGTCGATAGAACTGGTGTCATGACCACACCGTAAAAGTCATAGCATCTGGTGTGATGCCCTTCATTGATGAGCTAACCAAAAGAAACATGTTATGCCAGACAATATAAATTACCTTGCTCCTATCGCATTCCGCACTGCAGATCGTACCGCCTACGTGAACCCAGCCTTGACTCTTCCAAACAAGGAGTGTACACACATCCTACAAAAGGCTAACGACTGAGAAGTCCTAATGAATGAGGAACACAAACAAATAGTGTTCCCTCCCCAAATAGCAAAGACAGCTAAACGTCCTGACATTACGATCTACTCTGAAAGGACAAGAACAGTAATTATAATTGAACTCACTGTTTATTGCATATGCCAGTAAAAAGTGCAAATATCAAGACCTTGTAGCTGAGTGCGAGAATAGAGGTTGGTGCACCCACTACTTCCCAATTGAAGTAGGAAGCAGATGCTTTCACAATACCTCATGCTGCAAGCCAGTTAATGCCTTGCAGGGTTGGGAGTTCAAAGTGGGAAGAGAAAAATCATCATGGACACATCTTCTAAGACTGTGCTCAGAGCTAGCTATGTTATCTGGCTATGCCGTTAAAACAAAGCATTCAACCAGATGGACCTAACTTCACCAATAAAGTACTTGGAGGGAAAAGAGACGATTGAACGCTCATAAAACCGGTATAACCCGCCCGCCAAAGTCTGGTCCCAAGTCCAGAGATCCCAGTGCACACTATACTGTGAAAATAGGCTTCGAATCAATGGTGACAGTGTTGATGTTCTACCAATGAAAGTACTATTCCTCAACGACACTCTTCATAGCTCTACACTAGTCCTGCCCGCTGCTTTACATCAGCCCGGGTGGACCGTTGCACCGGTGTGGCACTTAAGCTTAAGCCCTGTTATTCATAGGCTTAAGCACAAGCCGATTCTGTTTGTTTGTAAGCAAAGAGAAGAAAAACAATTCAAGGAACTATTCCCAAGCCATACACAAGAGGAAACTACTGTACAATGCAGTACTCATCATAAAGATTGTGAAATAAGGTAACGAAGGTGACAGCGCTGGTGTGCTACCAATGAATTATTTCTACATGAAATATACAGATAAGAGTATAGCAGGCACGTGTATTGTATAGGCCAAGATAAATTAAAGTAGCCTTCAAATGTCTCAATAGTTATTTCTAAAATCACTGCGAATCCCTTATATGTTCCAACATCATGTTTTATTAAAAGTTCTAACAGTAACGCCTGGCGAGGGGGGGGGGGCGTTAGAAAGCACGGGCCCGGAATGTTAACAAAAATTTAAATTTGAGAACAAATACCTTAAGAGTAATTCAAAAGAAACACAGAAAAGGCAATAACGTAATAGCAACAGGATTAAAACTAGTTGTCACTGAAAAGAGACAATTAAAACAAATCGAGAATATGTAGAGCATCCTGGAAAAAAGTATGTGCGGCCAAAAATGGGCCCGTGTGCTCATTATGCCTCCGGGTCTTTACTTGCTCTCGGCAGCCCTGAGCAATACTGCACTTATTTGTTTTCATCATGTATATATTGCTTTGTATTTATAGCCGCACAAGTGCGTGGTTAGGTGTCACTGATATCAATGCGGAAGGCACATATTTCCCAGTTTCTGATCCTATGAATGGACTTTCATATGTACCATCTTGGAAACCAGGAACTATAAATGACGCCAGTAAGAATTGTGCTGTGATTGCGACAAGCGGATATTGGGAAATGGTGGATTGTGAGTATAGTGCTGTTATCCAAACGACGATGTGTGTGGTATCAACAATTAGCGACAACGGTAAGCGTCCATAATTCACTGTGTGGTTATTGAAGTGTGACCTGGGATAAGGGCGTGGCGGTGGCCAGGTGTGGGTGTGATTGTTGTGTGTTTTCTTTGTCCCTTAGCCAAAAGCGTAAAAAACGTCTGGATCAAGCTTTTTAGCGTTCTTCCTTCCTTCAATTTTCATTGTTTTGTTCATTCATGTATTAATTATTTTGTTCATTCATTCATTCATTCATTCATTCATTCATTCATTCATTCATCCATTCATTCATTCATTCATTCATTCATTCATTCATTCATTCATTCATCATTCATTCATTCATTCATTCATTCATTCGTTCATTCATTCATTCATTCATTCATTCAACCATTCGATCATTCATTCATTCATTCATTCATCATTCAGTCATTCATTCATTCATTCATTCATTCATTCATTCATTCATTCATCCATTCATTCTTTCATTCATTCATTCATTCATCCGTTCATTCTTTCATTCTTTCATCCATTCATTCATTCGTTCATTTAGTCATGAATTCATCCTGCCATTAATCCATTTCTTCCACCATTAACTCATTTGCGTATTTATTTATTTATTTATTTATTTATTTATTTATTTATTTATTTATTTATTCGTCTTAATATTGCAATAATGACGAATTGTTTTACATGTGCGTTATTTTGTTAAGGATGCCCCTTGAATGCCGTGGCGTTTGGAACCAAATGTTATGGGGTATACACGATATCAACTGATGACGCTGTGTTTACCTTTAACCCAGCTTATTCATTATGTCAAGGTATCACACCAAGTGGATCCCTTATCTTACCTGAAAATGCCGCTGAAAATGACTTTGTTCATCGATTGGCAAAATTAACTTAGTAAGTATCAATTATCAATTATTTGTAAAAGCCTAATAATTCCCACCGATTACGAACTGATTAAAGTATACGCCCTTGCAGGTTATCTTTCTCAGTATTAATGTGATGATCGTTGAACAGCATTAGTTGAACGAAGTTACCAGACGATTTATACAGGTGGTCAAAAATAGGAGTCAGATTGTATTGTCTCTCGTCTCGGTTTTATTGTGGTGCATTGCTTCGGGCGATGGCTTCCTTTATCCATCTTGTGTACATATCACTCTCTGTCCCCACATTCGTTGCCTCGTCCAATTTAATGAAATGGTCCGTTGATGGGTGGTTGATTGCGATGCTTTCCTGTTGCTCTAGTGCGGATATTGGCAGTAACGTTTTCCGCCTCAGTTTTATATATGTTCGTCTAAGCGCTTACTTACTTGTTGTTGAAAGGGATTCAATCATGTTTCACCGTTGTTCATTACCGATTAACAACTCACGTCCGTTTACTTCGCTCGGCTGCCCTCGCGAAGTAAACTACTTAGACGACGCGGACGCATCGTTGTTTATCGGTGATGAACAACGGTGAAACATGATTAGTAAAGTAACTAACCGGAGGGCTATATTTTAAATCAATCAGGTGGAGCTTTTGTGGCAAATGAAAAAGGTGGGTGGTGAACTATTTTTTACATAAAATCATTTTACATTGCCACCTTGCCCTCCCCCTCTCCCTGCGTGAATGTAACCACCAGGGCACTACTCTGGTGTAACAAAATGATTCATGCCTAGCTCAAGGTTGCGTTGAGGGCCTGCTGCACAGCGTCACCATCAGGTCAAAAATTACATTTGTACAGACGGAATCACGTGGAAATGTAAACGCACCATCAAGCGCTGGATTACAAATAAACTGCATTAACACAATAAAATTCACCTCTAATGAAAAGAGTCATAATCCTATTGACCAAAATAATTGAAGCTTGTACTCTCTCATTGTGTCTTTTTAAATTATCAGCCACAGACCGCACACAGTTGAATTCATTCATACAATGTATACAAGAGCTCATGATTTGAAAAGACCGCCACTTGACTGACGATAATTTTATTCATAGCATGTTGCAGGGTCAAAGTACATTTATTTTTGATACATATTCCTAGCTATAGGTCTAATGAGCCCCGAGTTATGCATGGTGGTGTCATATCCTTTTGATATGAATATATTCTCAAACAGCTGAATACCTCACATTATTATCAGTTAATTGAAAAACGTTTCGATGGAATTGCAGTTAAATATATGTGTTGAAAGAATACGAAAATCGTATCTTAGTTAATTGAACTTCCAGTGATTTAATTAAAAACAAAAAACCTGACAACACAGAGGGTAATATTAGTCATATGAGCATGCGCAGATAGTAAGAGCTTGTCATTTCAGATATATCGTTCAGGTTATGCGCTTAGCCTGAGTCGCTCGGTCTATCTCGAACAAAATCACCATGCGTAGCTGTTGAAGAACTAATGGATTCAACCTACTATCCCGGCAATTTGTGACACGAAGATATAGGGATGATGACGCTGTGCAATGTACACAAGATGTTTTTGTTACCAAGTTCCCTTTTTAATCTTCAATTCAACATTTATATCAGAGGATGATATAAACACACCTTGTCATATTCAATTTTCCATTGACAGTTGTTTTGTTTCAATGTGATAGTGGAATGACCTTGGACACTAATCAAATTTTCAGCGGCATTTCAGTGTTTATTTCAGTGATCATTACACTTACAGTATAACTCATTTCAGTGATGCTCTTTTCAGTGCTCATTTCAGATTTCATTTCTTTTTGGATTTTATATCATAGTTAAGAGACAAACCTATGTGATATCAATTTACCCCGATCAATAGCCGCAGGAAAGTGCCAATTACAGGAATGGTCTATACATCATTGCTTCTCAAATTTACACACAAAATACAATTATTAATTTTATTACTACATGTCATGTTTTTGACACCACAGAATGTATATACATGTATAAATATTTCTGTTAAGTTTAAATCATGACAAATTATTCGTCTGATGGCTACGGGGCGTTAAAAAGAACCACTAACCGCAAAATGTGGATATCAAACTAGTTTGCCCCGCAGAGCTACAAAGAAGCACTAACCGTGAAATATGGATATCCAACAAGCTTAAAGTAACTATAAATTAGTTCACGAAAGAGGGCAGAGCTTAAAGAATGAGGGAAATTATGGGATAAAAAGTAAAAAGGTAGGGTTAAGGTTAGGGCTTAGGTTTAGGGTTTAGAGTTTAGGGTTAGGGTTAGGGTTTAGGGTTTAGGGTTGAGGGTTAAGGATTATGGTTTAGGGTTAGGGTTAGGGCTGTTATTATTATTATTATTATTATTATTATTATTATTATTATTATTATTATTATTATTATTATTATTATTATTATTATTATTATTATTATTATTATTATTATTATTATTATTATTATTATTATTATTATTATTATTATTTGCATTATTATTATTATTATTTGCATTATTATTATTTGCATTATTATTATTATTATTTGCATTATTATTATTTGCATTATTATTATTATTTGCATTATTATTAAAATACTTTACTTTTTAAAATGCCGATTTGTTTCTTTCTTATCACTACCAAAGTTTTGATAGATTCTGGCTTGCAGTTGAGGTATCTAATGGGAATTTTGTTGTTTTCGGGGATACATCTCGACCTTTAACTTACGAGAACTGGGATGCAACTGTTTCCATCAATAGCATACCTTCATATGACCAATGTACGATGATGACTGATACTGGTCTATGGGGTCACCATACTTTTTTTTTCTGGCGTTAGGTGTTATTTGTGAGTTTGGTGAGTATAGATGTGCGATATGTAACGAATCTAAATTTTGCACTTCTTTTCTCATCACTAGAAGTTATTCCTCGAATCTTATTTTATCTCTGAGGTTGTGTAGTTTAAAATAGAGCGAATTTCAGACAAATTAACTGACTAACGTGTATAATGAATCGAAAGAGCGAAAAAAAAATACGGCTGGGATCAAATAGCGTCCTCAATGCTAAGTTAAGTTCGTCTGGTAAATTTAAAGTAAGCTAACTGACTATTAATGTATCAGTCATTCCAATTGGTTACTATGATACGTGTGATTCATTTGGAAAAGATTGGCCCTCAAGCCGTAGCCGGATATCACACCAAACACACTGCAGCAAGGAGCAGGAGAGAGTCCAAAGGAGCAATGCTCCAAAGAAGAAACGCTCCAAAAGAAGAAAGTGCAAGAGCCAAGAAATCTGTAAGGACCTCAGTGAAAAAGAGATGAGATTTTAAGTATACGTTAAGTTGAAGACACTTTTGGAGAAAACCATTAGAGCTAATCAAATCAATCCAACAACTGTACAGTAAAGCCAGCAGCGCAGTACTTGCACAAGGCAAAATCGGAGAATGGTTCCACACGTCAGTTGGCGTACGTTGTCTGCTATCTCCTACCTTGTTTAACATCTTCTTGGAAAGAATCATGACTGAAGCACTAGAAGACCATTGTGGAACAGTCAGCATAGGAGGCCAAACAATCACAAACCTAATGTTTGCTGACGACATTGACGGATTAGCACCTCGTAAAGCGGCTGGACACAACATCAACCAGATATGGTATGGAGATAAGTGGAGAGAAGACAAAGCTGATGAAAAATAATGACGGAGAAATAAAAACACCAATCTCAGTCAGTGGCCAGCAACTAGACATAGCAAAGAAGGTTCCAAACCAGAAATCCTCTCCAGAATTGCACAGAAAACAGCTGCCCTGGCAAAACTGCAACCGATTTGGAGAGACAAAAATATCACTCTGAACTCCAAACTAAGGTTACTTCATGCCCTAGTGCTCTCAATATTTTTGTACGCATGTGAGTCATGGACCTTGACGGCAGAACTACAGAGAAAGATCCAAGCTGTAGAAATGAGATGCTTACGAAGGCTCATTGGCATATCATATACTGACCACTGACCCTATCCAAGACGATCCTATAGGGAACAGTGGAAATAGAAGAAGAGGCCGGCAGAGAAAGAGATGGATGGACAATATCACATAATGGACTGGGATGAACTTCTCACAGACTCAAACCCTGGCACACAACCGAGACAGATGGAGGATGTTGGTGGAGTGGTCTGCCATGCAGTTTCCCTACGACCCAGGAGGGTTATGGGAGCAGTAAGCAGTAAGTAAATAGAGACCATGTCAACAAACAACACAGGACTGTCAAGATGTGCCAATCCACCTATCATGTATAGGAAACGGGAGAACGACGTACTGCAACTGAAGGCATCCCCACTCACCTTAAGGGATCTAAAATGAGCGTTTATTGTGTTTCGACAGTATTTTTTGTGGGACATGAGAGCACCTCAGACCTATCGAATTGCATTCTGAATACGAAGCATGTCTTTCTGATATCAAATAATTTTCATTTTTTGAAAATCACAATATAATACAAATTTTATGACAAATTATAAAAATTTGATATTTTTCAAATTTTGATATATAACAGTCCACGAAGTAAATTATATAAATCTAATGATATATTCTTAAAGTGTATGTAGCAGGAGGAAAAAGCCGACGGTCAATTGAAAATTTTGACCTTTCATATTGAAGATATGGATTTTTTCCCAAAAAGACCTAATTTTTTTTGGTGTTTTGGGAAAAAAATCCATATCTTCAATACGAAAGGTCAAAATTTTCAATTGATCGTCGGCTTTTCATCCCACCTACATACACTTTAAGTATAAATCATCAGATTTATAAAGTTTACTTCAAGTACTGTTAAATATCAAAAATATCAATTTTAATGATTTGCCATAAAATGTGTATTAAATTGCGAATTTCAAAAATCAAAATTATTTGATATCAGAATGACATTCTTCGTACTCAGAATGCAATTCGATATGTCTGATGTGCTCTCATGTCCCAAAATAAATACTGTCCAAACGTTCATACCCCAGCCCTTAAGTGTATGCAAGTTGTGAAATATCACATCATGAATGCTATCAATGTTTAGACCCGATTCGTGTATGACCACAATATTATCAAGACAAGGAGATAAAAAAGCAGTGGAATGGTGTGAAAGAACTCTATGAAAGGGAGAGACTCTTGCTTATAAACGAGCTCTGCAGAGCAGAATATACCCGGCGTGCTCATGGTTTCACTACAACTGGCAAGATGACTAAGAAAGAACACAGAAATGCTCTGTTCTGCCTGTTGAAAAAAGTATCAGAGGAACAGATGTTGATATCCCTCTACAGCATAGCACAACAAAGTAGATGGCCAGGCTGGGTGACAGCCATGCAAATTATGACACCAAATAGAACAAGCTCTTCTACTCTTGGTTGCCTGAATTGCCAATTTGAAAAACTGACACAAACAATCACTCGCACAGTGTAATCTGTGTGGCTACATTAACTGTACGATGATGCATATATTCATTTTTTTTTTCAATATTCCCTCCAATCTGGAAGATATAAACTGGAGACATGACATATTACTTCGAGGGATTATCCATCATCTAGCGCCATATGGGAAATATGGACAATGATAGACAAACAAGCACTGTCATAGCTTTCAAGACTAAAGAAGGCAAACGATATAAAAATGTAGCCTGGTTGGGTGATAAGACCAAAGAAAGAATCCAGAGTTCTGACGACTGAAAAGGGGTGCGGGATAAAGACAAGCACCCAATCATATTCCCGCTAGAAATAGTGACCACGTCAAGGAGACCAGACATCACCATCTATTCACTTGTGGTCATTGACCTTACGGTACCACCAGAAGAGAATATGGCACAAGCAAACTACAGAAAAAGTACAAAATATCGGACCTTATTAGAGAATGACAAGAAGCAGGATAGGATCTGAAATACATCCCTGTGAAATGGACTCAGGGGTTTTCCCAATGAGACACTAAGAACCTAATTCAAATCCTTTACTTACTTTGTCTTATTATATACTTTCTTCTCGTGGATTGCTACATGGTAGGGTTAGAGGCGTCTAATCCTGTCCGCTTACGATAGACTAGTTTGGTCATAGGGGTACATATACACAGACCCCCATTTGAGGGTGATGGCGTATTCCCATATGGACAAAGTCTTTTGCTTTGTCATGGTACTAGTATGCTTGCTAACTGGTGCTTGATCTACTCTGTTGGTTAGCTGACCTGTGACTGATAATTATATTCTCTGAGATATTCAATCTACCTATTTAAAATAATCCTTTTTAGATGGAGAAGCAGACAAAAATAGTTTTAATGTCATGACAGTATCCGCAGCTGGAGATGGAGGTTACCCGAAACTAGAGCGCTCAATCCACCGCTGCCCGTCCCAAGTTGAAGTAGATTGAGTGAACTGACAACAGGATATAGTATAAACCTGGGCTTGTTAACACTAACATCTTCAAAAGTGTGCACGTCCTTAAAAAAAAAACGTTGATGCAGATCAAGACAGGTAGCGGCGGCCACACCCGACGGTGGTTTTTAATCTCTTGTATTTGTTTTACTGCTAAGATACTTGAGAGAGTAAAGATATAAATAGGCAAAGTTCTGCCTATATTCGTTCCATACTAATTAATAACATGATGTTTTAAAATTGAAATCAGTTGATATGTATTTAAATTGTATCATTAGTATTTTAATTTCCATATGTTATTCATACAAATTACAAAAGTTCATCAGCAACTACTCATTGTTTGTTTAGACACTGTCCCAGTACAACACCCAACCAGTCAGTCACCATCGTCAGTGACAGAATCACCATTATGTGCAACAGAGATGCAATATGTGCAGTCAACAGGTATTTGAGTCTCGATTTTATTCAAATTAAAAAAAATTAGAAATACACACAGCTAAACCTAAAATCAATTCTTTACCATGGTAACATAGTTACTAACCAGTCGTGAATGAATAACGGCATGGCCCAAAACGACATGGGGACGCATTCATATTGTTTAACTACGCATAAGGGCATGGCCCAAAGCGATATGGGGACGCATGTATATTGTTTAACAATAGGCTGCATTGTTGTAGATATATTTCATAATTACAACATTGATAGGCTTTAAGTACAATAATCGCATTTTCTGACGTATTAATAAGGAATATTCTAATCCGCAATAATAAAACCTGACATCTCGAATATTTGTAAGCAGACTAATATTTACATTTGGATGAGTCGCTTAGCGACGAGTGATTGGATTTTGACTAATGAAGTAGCGCGTTTTTCCCGACCAAACAAAAAGCATTATACCACTTCACAGACTCTTAATCGATATCATTATATATTTTGTGGAAATTTAGGAAAGCTGGAAATCACCACAAGCACCAACCTCCTTTCCAGTAATGTCATATCTACAACCCATGAAAGCGATGTTTTATACAGCAATAACGTCCGTACCAAGGAATTATCTACCTACAACATGTACAAAACTGTCACAGCCCAAGAAGTCGTCAATAATACAGGTATACAACTAAAGTTGACCCGTTATTACACAACTATACGTCGTATGTAGTCAAGCTACACTTTTCAAGTTCTAGCAAAAGTAAATGTTACAGGCCTATCACATTAACTTACAACACAACACGTGATGACTATTTAAGGGGGTGCTACACCCCTGCCCAATTGAATATATGAATACAAAAGCCACCTAAGTCCATACTTTGGCCAAATTGAGTTAAGCATGGGAAATTGTTGTTGCTATACATAGGCCTGTCATATGCATGAAAGAACAACTCAAATTCATTCTCTGTGTCTATTGGGCATGTGAAAAATAGCATGTATGAAAGAATCACCCAATTCCATGATTTGAGTCTTGTAACACATTGATTGAAATCCAGTATGTATAAAAGTCCACTTGTAACACATTCATTGCTAGAGAATGACTTTTGAACAAAAAATGGGTTTAATAAAGGAAAGTGTGTGGTTTATATTACATGGCAGAATGCTTATCAACATTATACATACCTGTGTGCTTTATTTTGTATTATCTTAAGTCCAAAATTTAAAATGAACACCACGAAGTCCCTGAAATGCTAATCGTCATACCTAATACAGGTTAATCCACTCATTTGCACGTAAAACTTACCATATTGACCAGGTAAATCTAACTGAAGGAATTAAAATGATACACGGGTTTTTCTCTCAAAATAACTTCGCATGGACTTAGGTGGCTTTTGTATTCATGTATTCAATTATGTGCCTGTTTTTGCATTTTTCTCAAAAATTATAGCGCATTGGTGACAAGTAAGATATGTATATTATAGAGGCAAGGACTGCAACTCATAAAACTGGTAACATTGGCATAGTGGTGGGTTAAACAATGATGATGCGTCAAATTTCTTAGGGAACCAGCTTATTTGATTCAGTATGATCTCCTGAGCATTTTGACACCTTTTTCATCCCAAAATGAGAAGGTGCCGGCCAAAACAAGTATTTGGGGGGGGTCTAAAATCAATATTTTCATCAACAATCATTATTATATGCCTGATTCTGTTAAAGTTGGTATTGATTTGTATGAAATTGATGTTTAGAATTTTTGAAAGTTGCATACAAATTACAGTTGTCGTTTTCTTATAATGGCCATTTAACGTCCAAATAAGCATATGAGGGCACTTCGCATTTAACTTGCAAACGATCTTTAAAACAGAAATTTCAATGGTGTATGTATGAAGATAATCATAGGTACTACCTGATCAAGACATTTGAGCGATTAACATTGTACGGTTTGATTTTGGCAGCCATTTGAATATTTCATAGAACGCTGCCATTCAACTGTACAGGGGTCAATGCACTTTAAAATGTGTACGTTTCAATGGAAGGCTTCCTAAGAATACGACAAATGGTGCCACGGTCAAACGAAAAGAAATATAATGCCCACATTTCTTGAGGATGTGCCACATGTGATTATCTGACATCATTAAAATTTCATGTGAAAAGAATGTGTGCATGTTTTATGCAAAGCGCCCTAACATCCTTATTTGGACGTAAAACGGCCATTTTAAGAAAACGACAACAGCAATTTTTATGCAACTTTCAAAAATGGAATTCTAGACATCAATTATCTGCAAACCAACACCAACTTTAACAGAATTAGGCATAAAATAATGATTATTGATGAAAATATTGATTTTCAGACCCCCCATCAGACCCCCTGTCCAAATACTTGTTTTGGCCGGCACCCTCTCATTTGTTGGCCGATATGGATGAAAAAGGTGTCAAATTGCTCAGGAGATCATGCCGCATCAAATAAGCTGGTTCCCTAAGAAATCTGAAACATCACCCTTTTTAAAAGGCTGTTTAACCTACCCCTAATTGGCACTTAATTTTACTTACGGCTAATTGTTCCCGTTAAAATCTTGCAACTATTTGATTCTTTCTATTTGACCTTTCACTTTGTAGTACAGTGATTCCAAATTCTGATTAATGTCTCTAGTCTCTTCTGTTTCTGTACTCTTGTTGGCTGTTAATGTGCTTAGCCTTTCTGCAACTGCAATTGCCACTTATACATGCATGATACTATCTCGCGACATGCTTTGGGAATGGGAATTGGAGGTAATGTCATCAGTTGTGGAACCAAGGTTCTATCTATGTAGGTCCATCCCATGTCATTAACTTGGGGTAGAATTGGAGAAATGATGACTGCTTGTTTCCAATACAAGCCTGGTAATGTGACCATTTTGTGTGAAGCCTTGCTGCATCAAATGCTGGTGGTAGATTCTCCTGTGGACAACCCTTGAAAATAGTATCAACCGTGCCTTATCCATCTGTCCACATCATATGGCAATACATGGACATGGTGAGCATTCTCTTGCCTTCATCAGAGCACATGATGGTGTCTGGGATCTCCACTTGTATGCCTTCAGAAGGATGCGATCTTTCTTTTTTAGGTATGATCATACCACTATGCCAGATGGGGGTACCATTTATATGGCAGAAATGAACTGCCTTCCACCAGAAGTCCTTCTTGAATTCCAGTCGGGAAATTTCGTTGTAAATGAGTCCGGGCGGAAATTCAACCAACTATCCCCTGATTATAGCCAAGAATGGTTGAATGGTACTGGGAAGAGGAGCGGTGAGATTGTAATTATCACATGAAGTATCACTGCATTAGGCAGATGGGTACTCTCTTATAACTTGAGAACTTGTATATCAAGTAAATTAGGCAAGTGCTGATGATGGAACACTCCGAGTTGGGAAGTGAGTATGTGTACAACGAGATTATACCATTCAGAAAAGAGTGTGACATGGTGGTAGATTCTCCTGTGGACAGCCGGTCAGCGACCGAGACTCCTCAGAAGAGTTTCGCCCTATATTCTACCTGTACAGAGAGCCATTATCTACAAGGCCATGATACGATCAAAAATGGAATATACCAGCAGTGCTTGGACTGGTGCAACTCCCACCTCACTAGCTCAGCTTGACTCCATCCAAAATAGAGCTAAGTGTGTCATTGGTCTGCCAACGATTGAGTATGAAGATCGTCGTATTCAGCCATTGAGCCACCGCAGGGCAATTGGAGCAGCCACCCTCTTCCATTGTATGTTCTACAAGGAGGTCCCTGAGTTATTATGCCAGCTGATGCCAGACATCCATCTCCATGACCCCAGGTTGCGACGGACTGTGAGATCCCATCCTAGCAGTGGAAGTCCCAAGATCAAACCTTGCCAGCTATGAAACCTCTACCACACGGTTGTTTGATGGGATCATTTATTAGTTTTTCGAACAAAACATCATGTACAACCAAATTTTAGGCCTGAACAGCTAAATGTGATATCATGCTAATGTATACAGATGCTTTTGAGTCACTCTCAACTTTAATTTTCCCTCTTTTACAAAATTATTCACTTTTATAGCATTTTCATAGCTTTTTCGGATATAAAATGTATCTATTAATGACAAAATTGGTGGCGCTATTTAGTTACTGGAAATTACTCTTTCAAGCTTTTAATACAAACAACTCCTTTTATTGTTTGATAAAATATGTTTATAAAATATCCTTGTTGCTTGTTTCACCTATTCCAGCTGTTTTAATGGCAGTATTAATCACCTGCCCCTTGCAAATAAAGAAATATGATTTAGGATAAATAGCGCCATCTATAGTTTGCATTTAGTTAATAATGAAGCCAATTCTATATACATCAAACAACCGTGACCATCTACAGCCCAATTATGTAATTCTCTTCCTGCCCAAATTCTGGATTAGATCGAGGGCCAGCTTCAGCAGGCAGGGTGCTTCCTCGTCAGATAGGCAGGTTGCTTTCTGGGTGCTTCCTCGTCAGCAGCTTCTAAATGATTTTTTTGTCTCTGCTGTTAATGCCCAGTTATGCCATGTCGTAAAAAAGCCCAGTTATGCCATGTAGTAAAAAAAACCCTTTGAGAATAGTATCACACGTGCCTTATCGCATCTGTCAAGTACACCTCATCTGGCATGCACCTTATACAGATGGCAAATAAAAAATGCCAAGAGCTGTCAACAATTGCTTGAAACAACTTCAATGCTGTCTTTTTGCCGTAGCCACAACCAGTTATGAAATAGCAGCAAAGCTTCCACTTGGCAAGGCAGCAGTTCCTGATGGATTTTGTGGATTGGGATGTATTTGGGCTTCTTACAAATCTTACCTTCATCCACAGCTGAGAGCATAGCATCTTGTCAAAATGAGCAGCCAGCAAGACAAGTACGTACTGAAACCACTAAAGCTTCAGCATTTGTGTTAATGCAATAACGTACAAAGCGAGTATCCGCCTCCTCATGGTTGGCCTCTAGTGGTGTTGTGTCCATCCCTGAATCTGGAGATCTATAACTTCTGTGATATGTGCAAATCCTCCAGCCACTACAAGTGTTGTGTGTACAATTGATACAGCATTTGTCACTAAAGCTGTTGAGATAGGAGGTTGGCAAGATTTGCTTTATTCTCTCCAAGTGAGAGAAAGTTAGTCTAGTTATTCGCTAGAGGAACGTTGTGGTTTTATATTACCCGGCAGACTGGTCGATAGCCCGGGTTCGTCTTGTTCTGGTTTAAGTCTTGATGGAATCATGCTGGTATCTGTCAAAGGTTACGTTAATCCTCTCAAACTCAGCCGCCACTGCTTATATGCAGACTCCCATTCATCATGTTCATGGCAGCAAGTGAAATAATTGAACAGACATAAGTTCATGCTGCAGAATCTGGTACAAGTTATCTGTACGTCCTGCCTTAGAGCCTGTCATAAATCGCTGTAGAATGATTCTATCTGCCTTAAGGGCCGTGTTAGTGGTGTTGTTTACGGTGACAAGTCCGCTGAAGATCAGGAGTGCCAAGTACTTTACATTGGTGAAACTGGCCAATCCCTGCAGAGTCGCATATCCGAACTTAGACGCGCTAGTTCAAGTGGCAACGATTCAGCGGTCTACAAACATCTTGAGGGCAGCGGTCACAGCTTTGACATTGACAAAGTTGTCATTTTGGACCGTGAACTATGTTGGTTCAAGCAGGAAGTCAAAGAAGCAGTGTGGGCACGAACCGAACAAACGTCCCTCAACAGGAGCGGGGGCTTTAGAGTGAATATGTCATGGTTGGGATCGGGTCATCGATTGACCTCGGATGACCGTAAATCATACATGGGGGATAGGGGGGATAAATTCCCCCAATATTTTGACAGGGGGTGGTCCATACAATCATCCCCTCCCAACGTTGACATTAACATGATATTTGGCCATTTTAGCCTAAAACTGTAAAAATTGCACATTTTTGCGCGTATGTATTCCACTTTTACACCATATTTCATCACTTTAGCTTAAATACGACAAAATGACAAAAATTTTCATGCGATTCGCGCACATTTGTACCATAATCTTATTCTGTTGCCAAAAGGTACTGGATTCACTATACTTCAAGACATTTTTCGGCCTCCCCCATATTAAAAAGAAATCTATGCCACCAGCACTGGCCAAATCTTTGGTTGCAATATTCTACAGTACAGGAGATGGTACTCCCTTGCTGAAAACATTGAATTGTCCGAAAGCTGAGACGACTTTCTCCTCATCGAGGTACAAGCGAATGAACCGGGCGAATGAACCAATGAATGTATAAGCAATTGCAGCTGCATGAAAGCTAAGCTAACATGCACAGATGGTTGTGCATGTGCATTTAACAGTCAACAAGAGTGCAGAAACAGAAGAGACTTAAGGCATCAATTAAAGTTAGGAATCACTGAACTACAAAGTGAAAGGTCAAATTGAAACAATCATATAGTTCCAAGATCCTAACGGGAACAATCATTAGCCATAAGTAACATTAAGTGCCAATGTTAACAGTTTCATGAGTTGTACGGTGTAAAGTATAATAGCTAATTTAGAAATCTTTAACCTTTTTAAATGAACTTGGAAAACTAATTTAATATTAAATTTAATTTAAAAGTGCATTTAGCCAGATAAAGTTTTTTTTTTTTTAAATACACCCAGAAATTGCCAAATGAATGGCGGCCATCTTGGAATTCTAAATGGTGGCAACCCTAACTAGTTACAGCAGGTAGTAGGTAACAGATAATTTGGAATCCATGGTATCAAAAACATGGGTACTGCCATCATTTTTAAACTTCTATGTTGCATACTATCCAAGTTATAACAGGAAATGCAGAAACTTGATGAAAATGGCAGCCATCTTGGAATTCTAGATGGTGGCAACCCTAACTAGTTACAACAGATAGTAGGTAACAGATAATTTGGAATCCTTGGTATTAAAAACATGGGTGCTGCCATCATTTTTAAACTTCTATGTTGCCTACTATCCAAGTTATAGCAGAAAATGCATAAACTTGATTGAAATGGCGGCCAGTTTGGAATTCAACATGGCAGCAAAACCATATAGTAGAGTAAAGTTACCACATGACCCCAAAAAAATTGCAACAGAAGGTTTTTTTGGTATTTTCTTGCAGTATAAGGTCTAATAAATAACATATCAAAAGTTTAGAAAAATTGAACTTGGGCGAAGGGTCCAAATGTGACGTAATCAAAATGGCCGCCAAAAGCTGGAAAAATACCCATTAATCTACTGATTTTATCAATTTTTCACTCGTTATTGTGGGTTCCACTGGTGACAACCTTGTTCAGAAGTACTTTACTGGATGTAGTAATGAATCTCTATGTTGTGGTATTGAGATGGTTTACTTTGACAGCCATAATGAATTTCAAAATGGCCGCCATTTTGGTATTTTGGCTTATGAAGGCAAATCATGCACATAATTGTAAGGAGAAACTTAAGGCGTTAGATTTTCTAGAATAGCCAATATCCTTTGCACCAATATTCCCATTCAAATTTATATAGAGGTAGGCATACAAACCAAATTGGTAGCAAGAGTGAATTTCAAAATGGCCGCCATTTTGGTATATGTTGCCTTATTGAGTTTAATTATGCACGTATTGTAACTTGAAACATAAAGTGACAGAACTTTTAAAATAACCAACATCATTTGCACCCACAGCACCATTAATAGTATGCTTTCAAGTAGGCATATGCACCGACTAGCTTTTCTCTACCTGGGGTGTTGAGCCGTAACTTGAAGAAGATGTACCAATTTGGCAGCCATATTTACATTTCAAAATGGCTGTCAGCTATAAAAATCAATAGTATATTCTTGAAGTAACACACAATTCATCTTGCTATACCACGATGCGATGCCTTTGTTTGAAGTAGTAACATCAACCACATTGTATTATACATGTATGTTGGAATTAGTTGTCATCATCATCATCATCATCATCATCATCTGAGAATAATTCTTGATCCATATTCTCACATTGGCCTATATGTGCAATTGAGTCTATTCTTTCTGCAGCTACATTTCACTGTAATGCATCCTGCAGAACAATTGCATCGAATCATCTTCAGCAATGATTCTGGTGCTGGACTTCTTTTCATCATAGGTGGAACAAATTTGTCACCTTGAACAATCCATCTCCATTAAGTTGGATTCATACCATCCCTTTTACCCATCCAATGCATGACTTGTAGATAAGTTCTTCTGGAGTAAAACTTTGCCGCTGTGGGTGGAAGTCTTTCAGGTTTAACAAAGCTCTTTGCTGTGCAAACCTCTTTGGAAAGAAACCTGTAGCGTAAGGACTCCAAAGACTCTGATTGCTGACCATTAAACAGGGATACATTGCTCTGCAGCCTTCACTTTCTACATATTCTTGATCAATACTGTGAGTGCAAAATGCCTTGTGACAAACTTGTAATACAGGATCAACATTGATGATTTTGTGTAATACAGACTTCATAAGCCGACTGAGACTGAGTCTACAGACTGAGTTAGCGTTTCTTGCCAGCAAATTGCCAGCATCTAATATGTCTACCTTATTTGCAACCCGACTCTTGCGGCGCTGATGCGTGTTATCCTTTGTGGTTGGTCCACCAGTGTATCCATCAAAGACAACTGTGGTCTGGCCATAGTGATCAAATGTGAAAGATGCATAATTATCGGCAAGGGTGCTTCCTTCTGCCCACTTCAAGCGATGTAGAAGAGAACCTTCATCAAGAACATAGTGATCAGTCCTTGGAACTGTCTCAGGAGCATGGCTTGTAGTAGTGGTGCTTTATCTGGCTTATGTAAAACATACGTATACTTTGCTTCAAACAAAGATGGTGGATATGGTGATAGTGATCATAGTTCATGATAAACTTCCTTATCTAAGCACAGATCTCCAGATTGTGATACAACCAGGAACCTTTGAAACAACAGAGCTGGAGCAATGGTTTGGTCATCAGTGACCTGGACCTTACATTTTGACTCTAGCCTTCCCTTTGTAGCTATATGAAAGGACAGCCTGTCCTTCCATTTGTTTGACTGTATCTTTACCTACTTTGAACAGGTTTTGCACATTAACATCCTCATCAGCATTTATCCCTTGCATCTGCTTGGACTGTCAAGGTCACTGATGACCAAACCATTGCATCACTATTACAAGCCATACAGGATCGTGCGACTTATCAGAGGCTGATGGCCCTGAGACAATTCCAAGGACTGCTCACTATGTTCCTCTTCTGATAATCATGCATCTTTCACAAGAGTCAGGTTGCAAATAAGGTAGACATATCAGATGCTAGCAGAAAGAAGCCTTCAACTCAAATGATCTGAGCAAACAGATTCTCATTAAACTAATTGGGGACCGTATGCAACAGAAAGGATACCACGCCGGAGAAGATGCACATGTTGATACAGTGAAAGCAGCAGTCGCAATGACATCATTAAGTCAACAACCCTAATTGTAGAAGACACATCTGTTGGTATTACTTCTTCATTATGCAGAAAAGGACGGTAAGGACCTGTACTTTCTGTCTGACAATGATAAACCATAATGTGTATGATATCAAGATTCCGAAGCGCTTACTCAGTTATGACATTTGTTCGGATTTGTTGTTTGCCCATACGTTTTCAGGTTGCGACACTACTTCAAGAATATTTGGGGTAGGCAAGTCTGTATTCAACAAAATCATCATTGGTGATCCTGTATTACAAGTTTGTTCCAAGGCATTTTGCACTCTCAATATGGATCAAGAATATGTATTTAGTGAATGCTTTATAAATCCAAAATTTATTTTTAATTTATTTATTAATGCTGCAAAGCAATGGTGTCTCTGTTTAATGGTCAGCAATCAGACGCTTTGGAATCCTTACTCTACATGTTTCTTTCCAAAACAGTTTGCACAGCAAAGAGCTTTGTTGAACCTGAAAGACTTCCACCCACACCCTCTGCTGCAAAGCTTCACTTCATGAGAATGTATCTACCGGGCATGCATTGGATGTGTAAAAGTGATGGTATGAATCCAAGTGACTGGGGATGGATTTTTCAAGGTGACAAATTTGTTCCACTCATGATTAAAAGAAGTCCAGCACCAGAATCATTGATGAAGATGATTCGATGCAATTGTTCTGCAGGATGCATCACAATGAAATGTAGATGCAGAAAGAATGGACTCAAATGCTCTGGAGCATGTGGACACATATAGGCCAATGTGAGAACATGGATCAAGAACTATTCTCAGATGATGATGATGATGACAACAAACAGACATGTATAATACAATGTGGTTGATATATACTACTGCAAACAAAGGCATCGCATCATGGTATAGCAAGATGAATTTTGTGTACTTCCAAGAATATACTAAAAGCAACATATCAATATGGTGATTATAGCTGACAGCCATGCTATATGGCTGCCAAATTGGTACATATGCCTACTTAAAAGTGGTACTATGGGTGCATATGATGTTGGTTATTTTAGAATTTCTGTCGCTTTAAGTTTCAAGTTGCAATAAGTGCATAGTTTAAGTCAATAAGCCAACATTCCAAAATGGCGGCCATTTTGAAATTCACTCTTGCTGCCAATTTGATTCGTATGCCTATATAAATTTTAATGGAATATGGGTACAAAGGATATTGGCTATTTTAGAAAAGCCAACGCTTTAAGTTTCGCTTTACAATTACGTGCATGATTTGATTTTAAATGTCAAAGTACCAAAACGGCGGCCATTTTGAAATGCATAATGGCTGTCAAATTGATCCATCTGAATACCACAATATAAAGATTTATTACTACATCCAGTAATGTACATCTGAACAAGATTGTCACCAGTGGAACCCACAATATCGAGTGAAAAATGGATGAAATCAGTAGATTAATGGGTATTTTTCCAGCTTTTGGCGGCCATTTTGATTTCGTCACAGTTGGACCCCTCGCCCAAGTTCAATTTTTCTAAACTTTTGATATGTTATTAATTAGACCTCATACTGCAAGAAAATACCAAAAAACCTTCTGTTGCAATTTTTTTGGGGTCATGTGGTAGCTATGTCATATTTTGATCCTACTAATACCAGTTGAAACTTCAGTAACAATCAATTTGGGTTCCTCTGCATCATAAACATGAATATTGCCACCATTTTTAACCTCCTATACTGTTTAAAATTCAAGTTATTATCAAAAATATGTTGAAATTGGCGGCCATTTTGTTTTTTTGGATTTTGAGGGCTAAGACTCCAAAACTGAACCGGTTAAACAGCATTTTCAAATTCAGCACCCTCGAATTATCTTAAAAAGCTTGTTTAACCACTTTTAACAATGTTCAGTAAGCACGATTTCTCAAATTTTGACCTGTCTACTTTGTCTCCATTACATCTTGGCTATGGCAAACTATTTATGTTTATAGAAGACAACAATTTGAGACTATTTTAGGTTTAGGTTTTGACCCCATTCGAGGTCAAATGGTGACATTTTACCTTTCTGCTTAAAACTACAGAAAGGTATGTCACAGATAGGAAAAGTTTACGTTTTTCTGGATCCAAGAGGAATACTTTGGTGAACGTTTCAACAGCATTTATGCATTTAGTCTCAATAATGTTATGTTGAATGACTGTTTAAACTTACTTTGCAGCATTTATGCAGTTTTGAATATTCCGAAGGCTTCTTCTTCTTCTTGCGTATGTCAGGAAGAAACAAGATATAAAAGCCAAAACATTAAATTTCAAGCCCAGTACGCATCAACCAGTTCCTGGTGGCGTCGTCGACTTCAATCAGGCCGGAGATACCATTCGGTGGTCTATGGAGATGACAGGATGAGATGATGTGGTCGACTGTTTGTTCCTCACTACCGCACTCGCAAGCTGGGCTTTCCTTTAAGCCCCATTGGAACAGGTTGGCATTGAAGCGTCCAACTCCACTTCTCAGGCGGTTTAATTTTGTCCAAGCAGACCTGTGTAGATTGAAGCCTGGGATGGTGTCTGTTGGGTCTGTGACAAAACGCTGGAGTGGTGACGAAGTCTGGAGCCATTGATCTTTCCATGCCTTAACTGTCCAGTCCTTGGCTGTCTGGTTAGGCTGTGTTGTCTTCATCAAGTCTATTGCTTGTTGAGCAAACGGCTTCCTGGATACCAATCTCCTGCTTTCACACTTACTGTTTCTAGCTCTTGACAGGGTGTCATGAAGGGGGTGTCCTTCACACAGCTAAACCTAAAATCAATTCTTTACCATGGTAACATAGTTACTAACCAGTCGTGAATGAATAACGGCATGGCCCAAAACGACATGGGGACGCATTCATATTGTTTAACTACACATAAGGGCATGGCCCAAAGCGATATGGGGACGCATGTATATTGTTTAACAATAGGTTGCATTGTTGTAGATATATTTCATAATTACAACATTGATAGGCTTTAAGTACAATAATCGCATTTTCTGACGTATTAATAAGGATTATTCTAATCCGCAATAATAAAACCTGACATCTCGAATATTTGTAAGCAGACTAATATTTACATTTGGATGAGTCGCTTAGCGACGAGTGATTGGATTTTGACTAATGAAGTAGCGCGTTTTTCCCGACCAAACAAAAAGCATTATACCACTTCACAGACTCTTAATCGATATCATTATATATTTTGTGGAAATTTAGGAAAGCTGGAAATCACCACAAGCACCAACCTCCTTTCCAGTAATGTCATATCTACAACCCATGAAAGCGATGTTTTATACAGCAATAACGTCCGTACCAAGGAGTTATCTACCTACAACATGTACAAAACTGTCACAGCCCAAGAAGTCGTCAATAATACAGGTATACAACTAAAGTTGACCCGTTATTACACAACTATACGTCGTATGTAGTCAAGCTACACTTTTCAAGTTCTAGCAAAAGTAAATGTTATAGGCCTATCACATTAACATACAACACAACACGTGATGACAAACCCAAATTGTTAAAAAACGTCCCCGGGCAGATTTTTGGCTATTTCTCCATTTACGATCCTGCCCAAAAGTGTCTGCTTTTGACATGGGACGTCAAGATAATCGCATCATGGAGTTATTTCATAGCTCTCGAGCCTGTCGGCTCTCGAGCTAAATGCAATAACTCCACGGCGGGTGCGATTATCTTGACTAATACATTGTACATCCTTGTCATAACTATAATCACATGCCAGATGTAGTGCCTGTTATATTTAATTTCGTTGGTAACGTTTAATGCATGCAAGTTTTTGAATATGGGGATGTTGATTAAGTATGTCCCTACTGATAAGTCACTGTACGGAATCTGTCGTAAACGTTACCTAAGTTGTGCAATAACATACGATAAAAGATCTCTTTATCCAACAGATCAATTATAATGTATTCATTCAGGGTTAAAACTTAGGGTCGTTTTATCTTTTCAGTTTTCGTAAGTCAATTATTCAGATCCGAAAACGCAAGGGATTAAGTAAGTTTACTGAAATCTGACTTCATTGTTAACGTTGAAGTACCAATCAGCTTATTTCAATAGAGGTGCTTGCCTGTGTCAATAAAGGCTGGACAGGCAAGATTATGGAACACCGGTGTTTTAATGGTCTAGCGCCCTCATCTTTGATGTTGTTAAATTGATATGACAAAATACCAATCCGAATGAAAAGGTGAACTTTTTTCAGTAAAAAACGTTGTAAATAAGCCCTCGAATCACAAAAGATCCGCTTATGAGCCAGTCGCACCACCTTATACTAGTATTAGGAATACTGTTATATTGAATATCCCCTATCTGGTAAGCAAATTGCATATTGAGTTGTAAAAGTAATGGCCATATGTCACAGGTAGGTCAAACCATTCCTTTTCTCAATTTATATGACCAGAGGAATATTTTGGTGGGTTAAAAACAACAACAAAAAAAAAAAAACAACAAAAAACAGGCAATTTTGACTCATAGAAGCATCGATATAGGCCAACCTTTTGACTCAACATGTCAATTGCTTCCCAAATTATATGAATTGGCTCCATAAGTACTACCAAATTTGAAATTCATCCTTCAGTCTGACATGCATATCTTCAAGTAGAGATAGTAAATTTCCTTGCAATTTTGACAAACCAATTTGACTTTTCCAAACGGCTCGCCTAAAATATTCAAATTGACGCACGCCTTAGGTGTAGGCAATATGAGCCCTACTTTTATGGAGCATTTTCCGCAAATAAACGATTAAAGTAGTATCGACCTTTTGTATGTTTCTGATATTTTTGGGGTGGCATTTAGACACTTTTGAAGAACGGGCCGAGATAGCAGTAGGGAGAATAAACGCCTACCCAAGTAAACTGAACACGTCCAATGACCAAAAGATACAAAGACTTGAAGAATTCGGAAAGGTATGTTAGTTAAAACTTCACTATACAAAATACTTAAAGTACATAACATTATAAAGTTCAAAGTTTTTGAACCCACGTAACGGAAGAAATATGAAGAAAATGTGACACAAGATGGTATAATTACGGTAACATTCATTCACTTGTTCATTAATGCATCCATCCACCATGCATTTATTCACGTTCACATTCAAACTCATTTATTCATGCCTTCACACTAAAATTATGTAATTCTTGGTTTATTTATTTATCCATCCATCCAATCAATCAATCAATCAATCAATCAATCAATCAATCAATCAATCAATCAATCAATCAATCAATCAATCAATCAATCAATCAATTTATGTATTTATTTATTTACAAATTCAAAGTATAAACCTCTGGCAAGGCAACCGTTACTTAAAGTTTCTATACTTTGAATTTGTTTCTATAGCTCACCTGTAATAGGTTTGAGCACTCTAAATTCCAAAGTTAGTCACTTGTAAAGTACACTTGTTATATTTATTTTTTTGTTTAATTATTTATTTATTTATTTATTTATTTATTTATTTATTTATTTATTTATTTATTTATTTATTTATTTATTTATTTATTTATTTCAGTCACTCACCTTGTTATTATATTTTGATGTCATAACAGGAAATATTTACTTATATAGCTGAAGTCATTCCACAAACTGACATCAATACTACCGAAATGGAGGTACGTTACTCGGGTTGATTGGGTACTAAACCTTGTCGTTTTCTGAGAATATTGTATATTACATTGTATCATGCGAATGGAAATCCTCATGGGTGGAAAGTTGGCGACCAAGATATCAAAAATACGCGGTCTGCATACACGTTAACCTCTTTCTGTGACCTCGGTCTTGAAAGTGCCACTTGCAAAACGGATTACTTTAAAACGTGTTTTTCTTTACATTGTTTGTTTCTTTTTATCGCCTCATTCAGTCATACTAAAATAAAAACATTCGGTTTTTTTATTGTTAGTAGTTAACGATTAAAACAAATTTGCTAAAGTTTGTTGTAATATGCTTACTTTGTTTCAGGAGATAGAAAGACGAATTAAAATTACTGAAGGGTTTTCTCAGCTCATAAGTGCATTGGGAGAACATCTGCCAGTAGGAGAACAACTCAGCCTGTCAGTCGCTGGAATAAGTTAGTGTCGAAGTCAAACAAAATTGTTTTTAAACCATTTTTTTGTTCCTATATAACCGTTACGCTTGAAAGTATCTTTATTCTCAATTACCCCCAGCAAAAAAGGAAAATTAACAAAGAAGATATTTATGACATAATTCCGATAAAAAATAGGTATACGTCGGAAGACCTACGTGTAGTTTTGAGAAAACTACCTGTAAATATCCATAGCTCAAACTCCTGTTTAAGTGCTATCCATATTACTTACTAAAGCACATATTATTAAGCCAATTTCCAAAATGATGCAAAATAAAATGAGCAATGCGTTGCATTGTAAACTTTTTGATTCCGATGACTATTTTTTGACTTACGTCCACATTAATTCGCCCGGTATTATATTTCTTGGACACCCTGTATAGCTGACATACAGGGGGAATGGTATGGGTTCTATAAGGAATCTTAAATCGGTGTCATTTCCGCCCTAGCATGGGCATCATTTTTTCTCGGAAGGGAATAAGGCCCAAAACTTTTCATTTTGATATATTATTGGCCTTAGCTCTAGAACCGCAAGACGTATAGACATATAAATGCAATTTTTGGCTTGCTTGATTCATTACCTATAAAGTCAATGTAAATTCATGCATTCTTAGAACCACATAAATAATTAGAAAATCAGTTAGAAAAATACGCGGAATGTATAATTGCACTCGCGCGCTGTTTCGCGTACTTCGTGTAGGATTGATTCATTTTTCTTGAAGGTGGATTCAGTGATCTTGTCCGACATTGTATGTATGTTATTTCAAGAAGTAGTTGTAACAGTATTTCAAGAAGAGGAAAAACCTTTAATCAGGTATCAAAATGAGCAGGATACTATTGTGGAAATATTGCTTTTGAGGGAAAGGTCACTTAATATATATTAACATTTCGTGGTTTTTTTCATGCAGTTGCAACTTCAAGGAGTATCTCTGATGAAGAATTGCACGTCGATATTGTTGGCGGTAATGATGTTAACGATCCAATATGGAAATATGAGGTGTCTATTAGTGGTGTTGAATTATCTAATCTACCGGGAGGTAATGTAATGTAATGTAATCTTATCCAACGGTCGTGATTGTTTCATGTGATCATTTTCTAACATAGACTTTCGCTTCCTTTTCAGTTTATTCATCTTTTTCTGCTTTTTGTGGTAATTTTGATTCTATAAAATGTATATTTGTGTGCAAAGTGAGGGCGCTATTATGTTGTTAACTTAATTTAGTCAAATATCATTCCTTACAAATTCTTACAAAGTTTTTTTGAAAATTCCCTTGCTATTTGTTACTATTTTTTCTGATAGTTTAATGCCATTATACCAGTGTTTACCCCTTGTAAAGATGAAAACAAGATTTAAGATAAATAGCTCAATCAGTTTTAACCTTTTCTTAAACATGATGCAGTTTTACATGACAATAGTGACATTGAGATAGAAGTAAACAAAATAACTAGTTTCAATCAATTAGTGTCAATATGAAATGTCATAACTTCGCAACCTCGGTATAGTACATGGTGCTGTGTTTGGGGTATTATATTGCTACATTACTGGAACCAATATTTTGGCATCCTTACACCTTAAATAATAAAACTAGAATTGGTTCCATTTTTCTATATGCCCCAATGATTTCCATGAGGGATCGAAGGTCATGGGGCCAAAACTTAAAAAATGGTCCTCTCATTGCTAGGAATAAAAACAGTCAATTGTCATATTGTTATACGGTGCTTAGTTCAGTGGTTATAATGTCGAACAGGTCATACGAGCGTATGCTAAAAATTTCATGGCCAAATTTTAAAAATTACCCAATTTCATCGGAGCTGGTATCAATTTGAAATGATTCCAAAGTTCAATAGAACTGTGTTCATGCATATTAACCTTAACCCATTATTTCGCCTGATGCTGAGGTTATAAATTTCTCAAATGAATCATTTTCTTATTTCGTTTGCCACGAGGAGTAATCTGTCACAAGTAACAATCGAATATATAAATCCAGATCTATTTCCAGCAATGAGAGGAATATTTTGAGATGTATTACAACATGATCTTTTGAACATTTTATTTTTATTTTGACCTTATTATGACCCTGGACCCATGGGAAGAATAGGGGTGCAAAGAAAAAACGGAACAAATACCAGTTTTATCATTTGAGATTCAAGGATGCCAATTTCGGTTCCCCTAATATAGCAAGACAAAAATGCTAACTCAAATATATGAAAAATATTTTTTAAACATTTTGAAAAACATCCTAACAAAATGTTTATTAGTGTTGTCAAAATTTTTGAAAAAATGTTTGCAAAAATATTTTGCAATAATTTTCAAAATATTTTAAAGATCTTTATAAAAATATATTAATATTACTGAACGTTTTAAACAAGACCAAAACGCGTTTATAACCCGTTTATAACGTTTTATAACTTTTTTGTGCATTATGAGAAGCATGCGTGCTTTTTTCTGAATACATTTAGTCATTTTTTATTACTTCATAACGATACCGAATACATGAAATGAATTTCTTTGCTATGGAACGTAAATCCACCGATCACGGATTATCGTATAAACGCCCTTACAGTCGAACAGCGTCAATTTGACTATGTGTGTGTTAATTCGCATTTTAGGTAAAAAGATATTGTCAGTCGTGTATTCTGAAGAGGAAATCGACGGAGAAGATGTTTCATATTTGCGTGTATTCAATAATAATCGGTACGTAATGCTTATTATTGTTTGAACATATGTACAGTTTATTAAGAAAACTTTATTTAATTTCTTTGGTTCCCAACAGTGTATAGTGACACGAGTAAATACCCACGTTGACGCGATGCTCATTATTACTCATATAAAACATCTAAAAAAGTAAGTACCCCCCCCCCGCAAAAGATTATTATATCAAAACGGGAGATTGTATTGCTAATGTGTAAAATGCGTTGAAGGCAGACTTTATTTCTGCACATTTTGACACCTACCTCATTTGTAGCAATTGACTAAATATTGACGTCACAGCGTACATTTGGTGCACCAGAACGAAATTCAAATTTCGCGATATCTTTGCTAAACGAATTAATCTGCAAGAAATAGTTTGTACATAAACATTATGTAGCCAGAGTATTCCAGTGATATAAAATCTCAACTTTTTGAGAAAAGTGGGGGATGAGGCTGTGGATCACGAAATGCCCTTTTAAATCAATGTAACCCAAGATTTGAAAGTTGCAGTAAATTGTATTGATTTTGTTTTCAGTATACATACATACATACATACATACATATACGAATTTTTTATTCAATAATGAACAAATACATTTGGGCCACCAAAGCGGCATTATAAATCATTACATGAATAAATTACAAACAACATGAAATTGAACAGGAAGAATTAATTGATTTTGGTGAGCCTGTATCGCAGTCTCCAAATGATGTTGGTTCCAATCATGGAACTGACAGAAGCATACTTGGCAACAGCCTTGGCAACACGTTTGGGGAAGCCAAGTTTCTTCAACCCACTTCGGAAACGGTGATGAATATGGCCGATTGACCCAATCACGAAGACAAGGATTTTGCAATCAAATCCGCACAATGTGAGCAAGTTACAAAGAGGAGTATACTTTTGGAACTTTGTGTTGTAACTTTCCTCAATGAAAGCATCGAAAGGACAAGTTACTTCCAAGATGAAACACTTCATGTTTTCGTGATCAATGAGAAATAGGTCTGGTTTTCTTGCTTGAATGTCCTGAAAGATGTTTGCGAATTCAATTTCATCATCGTCATTCGTGATCAGGGCACCCGAGATGATCTTTTCACGGTAGATATCACACCTGTTGTATTTTTTAATTTCCTTTTCAAGGATATTCATGATCCGGTTATGTATGGATTGGGAATTTCAATAACACCCGTTTCGCATATTTCAATGTGTCGATATTCCATGGTCTACCATTATCAGTTCCTTTCAAATTTCCGTTATCGTAGAAAAATGAGGTCAAAATGGCCAAAACAGTCCACCATTTCTTAGGGTTAGGGTGACAATAAGAATCATAACTCCTACCGGTTATCAATGATTGTCTATACGTTCGCTCCAATTCTTCAAAAGTAGCCCAACTACCGTCCATGATATTAGCCTGACAGCATCGGGTGAACTGAGCGAGTAGTGTTGGGTCTGTCGGCTCTATCTCCCGGTGATCTACTCGGATCTTTCCCGTTCGGAGGGCGGCTTTTACAGCCTTTTTCAGGCGACCGACCCCTACCATGTTGTTTTCCACGTTTTCGGCTGTGGTCAAGACGGATGTGAGTCCCAAGATGACGATCCAAAGGTGAAAAATGGAAGTTGCAACAGAGCGTCGTGAAAAACGATGTGAACCCTCCGCCATCTTGGAATACACATACATATTCATATCTTTTATTGCATATAAAACCACAGTACAATACAATATATATAATACAAGCGGAGCATAGCAATGCAATAATTACGCAATGATGAAGAAGACATAAAATTGATTGAAACCAAAGATGGTTGGGACAATTGCCAGATACCTCAGCAAATCAGCAAGCCATTATCGCTGCAAAATAGTTCGAACGCGCTGCTTCCAGATAATATTTGAGCCAATGGCTGCGCTAATGCTGAGGTATCTAGCGATCGCCTTACACCGCCTATTTGAAAAACCAAGCATTTTTAGCCCAGAAGTGACTTTGTTGTGTACACTTCCGAGGCTACCTATAATAATGACAATTGTTTTGCATGAATACGGCGTGTCCAGGGTGATGTGCTGATTGAGTGGTTGGTAAATGTTGAATTTGGTGTTATAACATGAGTTAACAAAAGCATCAAATGGGCATGATATTTCAACAATAAAAGCTTGCATGGTCTGATGATCACAGATAAGGAGATCGGGTTTTCTGTGACGGATGTATTGAAAATCGGATTGAGTACCAAGAAAGTCGCCTGTTATGGGTTGGTCACTAAAAATATCAAACTGGGGGTGTAGTTTCATGGTTTCCTCCCTAATAAGAGCCACAATACGGTCGTGTCTAGCAACATAAATGTTTCTGAAATGCATACAACCATTCATGATGTGGGATACAGTATCAGCTGGATTGTTACAAATACGACATGTTTTTGGGTACGTGTTGGGGTAGTATTTGTGGAGGAGAGAATTACACTCTAAAAGTTGTAGGCGTGATTTGAATATAAAACGAACAAGATTATCATCTAAAGCCAGATTTGACAGAAACTTTGAAGACAAAACCTTGTCGCACTTAGTTTTGAATATTCTGCCTTGTGACTCCAGGTTGCTAAGTCTGTTTATGCGTTTATTGGTATGAGTCTGTTTGAGGTGGGTGGAAAGAGCAGTATGTGATCGAAAAACTAATTGAACATCATCATGTTCAGAAACAAAAGCATACACATCATTATGAAACTCTAATTTCAGCTTCTCTCGCATGCATAGCTCATTTAACTCAACCCAAATGGATTTAGGCCAGTTGACCTTACCCCTTTTTACTACTCTGCCCTCTCCATCAACTTCACAATTCCCAAACAAAGCAACATCAGGATCATCCTCAGCATGAAAAACCGCTTTTCGTTTAGTCATATGCAGCTGAAAGGACGACCGAGCACTGTACTTTGTTTGGGGATCATCAGAATTTAGACATTGTAATAAAAAAGACACCTTTTTAGCAACATACATTGTAATAGGACTTAAGATTCCTATCCCCCCTTTGCAAGAAGGAATAAATATGATATCCCTATTGGAAGAATTGTTTAAATTAAACCATTCACGAAAATGTTTTACAATGCCATATACAAACAAAAAATACATAAGGAATAATTTCAAATTACAATTACATAAAAAGATGTGTCTTTAACAGTTTTTTGAAAGCAATAAGAGAAACAGCTTCTCTGATGGAGAGAGGAAGCATGTTTCACAGCCGAGGTCCAATGACGGAAAAGGCCCTGTCACCTGTTGAACGATGAGTTTTGGGAATATGGAGGCTAGTATGATCAACGGAAGAACGAAGGTAACGATGAGAAATGCTTTGACTGTTGTATAAAGAAATATCAGAGGAGAGGTATGTTTGGTGTGTTGGTACATATATACAAGCAACTTAAAATTAACACGTTGGCGGACAGGTAGCCAATGAAGCCTCGCCAGGTATAATGGAAGGAAATCTGTGTAATGATATCTCAGTGTTTCTGAATTGCATGTATTAGTGTAACTTTCAAATCTGGACCTCATAACATTAAATCGACCGGTGTTTTATTGCTTTCTAGGCTATCGGATCAAATGAGGTGTCAAAATGCGCAGAAATAAATTCTGCTTCCAGCGCATTTTACAGATTTTTAATACAATAGTCCCTGACGGGCTATGATTATGGCCATTATTTAAGGGGGTTAGTTACTTTTTTGAGATGTTTATATTCGCACATTGAAACAATATCGATCGATTCAAAATTTAGCTAATTCCACGGTGTTTGTATTTAGCCTAGGGAAAGTAACTGTCGTCTTATGTCCTTGACATTCGGTCTCGTTGTTCAATATCGTCGGTAGAGCGCTACACTATCGTAAGTGCAGTTTTGACAATTTTACAGTAGAGGCATATGTTTGCGTAGCCGTTTGTTCCCAAGTAGCCATAAAATGGCATAAGAATGTTAGGTATTTTAATTTTAATAATATAAACTATATAAATGGTGTTAAAGTTAATGAACATATTAGTTATGTACTAATTTAGATGTCGCAAGTGCCACATACGATAGTGTTGCACTCACATACTACAGTGTAGCATCCACTGCTACATTAGGATATGCGTAATATCGGCTCAAAATTCCCATATTTGTTATTTTATGTTACGTAACAACTGTTAATTCAGTTTGAAACATAATATTTAAAAAAGCAAGACACCTTTTGCCCTAATATTATCTCTCAAGATCTATTACTGAATCTAAACACCCCCCCCACACACACAAAAAGGAAAAAAACAAAAAACAAAACAAAACAAAACAAAAAACAACAACAACAAAAAACAAACAACGGATTTATCGTCTTTATTACCAGTCATGGAAGCTATGAACTTAGCCAGCTTGGTGACAATACCTACAGCCGTCACAGTCAGTGATATGTTGGAAACTGTTTTGCACTCACGATGGTTTGCAATTACGATGGTCCAAGAAAGTAGCATATAAGGCACATGCTATCGTTTTGCAACAGATAAAAAACAAAATTAGCGTGCACGACTATCGTAAGTGGCACATACGCCACATACGATAGTCTTGGCGGGCATTAATAAAATTGCATTGCTCTTACGATATTTTATTAAAAAAATAATTAAGCAATTTTGAAACTTAAAAATGTGTGTTTTCATATCGCCTTCCAATTCGTAAACATCAAATTGGCCAAATATTTCACTTACGAGAGTATACCACTCTACCGACGATATATTTAAATGATGGTGTCCCTCAAGTTCTCTAAAAGCTTATAGATGCGCGACAGAGATCCACAGCACCACCTTTATTCCATAATTATAATTGTTTTATTAAATTTATAAGGTGGTCTGAATACTTCACTTTTCCAGGGCGTAAGATAATGCTAGACACTGTAATATTATGAGGATCGCAAATAAAGGATAATAATCTAGGGTGGGTCGAACCAGCGTGCTCAAGATATTTGGTCCAGCGAATAGCTTGTTAGTCTTCACCAGTCATCGCTTCATCTCTCAAGTGCCTCAATGGGTCAAATATAGCATTTTGTACACACACAAAAGATTAAAAATATTGGATATAACTATAGTAGAAGTGCTCTTTTTTGTCTTAAATAAAACATAATGAAAGCAGTATATTCACTGTCAAAAAGGTGTATCTATTCATTTTACATAACTTTATTTACTTTACTCAAAATATTTAGTGAAAAAAATAATTTGGCGGAACTAGTCAGCGACATTTTGTGCATTGAACTCCTCGTTAATGGAACTCACCATTCAACCCCAGCTGACATGAATATACCAATCAAGGTAGACTATTGAAATCCTTGTTAATGGAACTCGCCATTCAATCTCAGCTGATATAAATATACAATCAAGGTAGAGTATTGAAATCCTTGTTAATGGAACTCGACATTCATGATTCAATCTCATGTGACATAAATATACCAGTCAAGGTAGAGTATTGATTTCCTTGTTTATGGAACCCGCCATTCAATCTCAGGTGACATGAATATACGTAAAAGGTAGAGTTTTGATCTCTTAAGTCGTGTTCACACGGTCGGACACAAGTGACTTATTACCGGTCATAAGTGACTTGTTACCGGTAATAGTGACTTGTTACCGGTAATAGTGACTTACTACCGGTAATAGTGACTTGTTACCGGTAATAAGTGACTTATATCCGACCGTGTGAACATAACTTTAGATTCAACTCACCGTTCAAGCGCACTGACATGAAAATATTACCAATTAAGGTAGAATATTAATCACATTCTTAATGGAACTCACCATTAATCCCAGATGACATATTTTTCACTCTTTTCAAATATAGAAATCGAATAAATTCGGCGAAGAAGAAACCACCACTTGCGTGTTCTGGAACGATAATGAAAGGTATCTGATATCCCTATTCCAAACTTTTTCTTGTTTGGTTGCTTTCGATATCGCTATCATTCCCGCACTGTGCACTGACTGGTATCAGATTACTAATAATCAGGCTGTATCAAAATTATGGTTACTCTATTAGTTGCGATACTTCCAATTGCAGCATTATATCCTCTTGAAATGAGCAAAATAATAGATTCATGTCCTGTCATAACATATTAGGCCTACCCAGAAACTTTTGCCGAGCGCGGGCGACGACGACATTGGTTACAAGGTCGCGGCTTTGAACTATATACAATAAGTAGATAGTGCCGCTCTCTATAGTCACTATACGACAAAATAACCGGTAAAATGATATGACTGATATTTTTGAAATAAATTAATTTGATATAATTGGAGAAGTAATTCATTAGTGTTATGTAAATGGCCACTTGATGGGGTTGTTATGTTGATATTTTTTTAAACCAAAGACTATTTTCATCAAGAGGAGTAACCAAAACCCAAGAGGATGACGATTCGGTTTCGTGTCATACAAATCACACAACCAATTTTGCCATTTTGCTTCAGGTTACTGAGTATCCTATAATGGTAAGTTTTCGGTATATTCGTAGCAATTTTACGAACTGCAACTCGTCAAATTAATCCTTCTTTATTTCTTTCCTTTCTTCCTTTATTCATTCCTGATTTTCTATTTTGCTTGTTACTTTCCTTTCGTTCTTTCCTTTACTGTTTTCTTTTATTTCAGGTCATTCTTTCTTTAACTTTTATTGTTCTTTCTTTCTTTCTTTCTTTCTTTCTTTCTTTCTTTCTTTCTTTCTTTCTTTCTTTCTTTCTTTCTTTCTTTCTTTCTTTCTTTCTTTCTTTCTTTCTTTCTTTCTTTCTCTTATTTTTATTTATTACCTGCTTTTACTTCTTTCTATTATAGAAGCGCACCATTCATGACCATATTCTGGATATTTTAACCAAGCTTTTAGGATCCATGTCTATTGTGGCGTTAGTGGTAACCTTGGTAACACTCCTATCGTTTCAGTAAGTACAGTTAAATTAAAGTCGTTGGTGTTTTAGTGTGCCTCAACAGAATTCTCGCTATTCACAATAAGGGCGCCGCCAGCGGTTTGCGATGTAATCGTGATGTATCATGGGAAAAGGTCGACATCCAAGTCCGCGCAATACGAATATTACCATGCTATTACATAGGAACATGTGACAATATTTTTTAGTTTGTCAAAATAAAGGTGTTACACGCGAATCGATACTCAATAATACTTAATAATGTGATTTGAAATGTAAACAATTAATTTTTGCGTGTAATACCGTTATATTGACAAACTAAAAAATATTGTCACGTATTCCTATGTAATAGCATGGTAATATTCGTATTGCGCGGACTTGGATGTCGACCTTTTCCCATGATACATCACGATTACATCGCAAACCGCTGGCGGCGCCCTTATTGCGCATAGCGAGAATTGGTAATTAGCGAATTAGTAAAATCAGGTTAACACTGATTCGAGTATCTGTTTCTTTTCAGATCTCTGAGGACATCAGATCGTAACATCATCCACATCAACCTCGCGGCCTCTCTACTTTTTGCACACTTCTTGTTTCTGGTTGGTGTTGAGAGAACGAAATACAAGGTATTGATGAGGTTTAGTTAGGTGGGTGCGAAGTACGGAGTGGGTGTTCATAAACAGAGCGTGGTTGCTGGAGACTCAATATAACGTGGAATGGCTACGGCAACAGTGCTCTGCATCATGCACCTCTTAACTATATAACTCTTACACTCACGATCGGTTCAGAACACGTCCCTAGATAATACATGTATATGGGAATTATCATCCGGCTACAGTACAGGTCACTTTTTGACAGCTTTAGATCCTAAGGATGTTTTTCCTGTCCTTAAAATGAACATAAGAAATATTACCTGTTTTTCATGCAGCCAAATACATAAAACTCAGATCAATTAAACAAATGAACTTGTTTTGCCTAGCTTTACAGAAAAAACTTTCGCCTAATATGTTGACAGCTGGTATCATGTAACCTGCTGGAATCACGTTTGGCTATAGTGTGTTTAAATGAGTTGTTACTGCCTTTATATATTGTATTGTCTCGTCTATAGATTGCGTGCAACATAATCGCTGGATTGCTACACTACCTTTTTCTGTCTGGGTTTGGATGGATGCTGGTTGAAGGTATCAACCTGTATTACAAGATTGTAAAAGTTTACGGAGCTGAAAAGAATAGACTGCCGTTATACTTTAGTATCGGATGGGGACTTCCGGCTCCAATAGTTATTATTACCGCTGGAATCAAGTTCAAATCATACGCATCTACAACAAGGTATTTGAAATCATTTGTTTCTCTTATTTTTTCTCTCTCATGTTGAAGTCTTGATTAAAGTATATAACTGTTACCTTTGATGGTGACGTGTCATGTCAAAAACAGACATCTGTTGGCAGGTTATAAATTTTGAGGTTTTTACATGTCGTAAATAAAGAGATATATAGTTTGCTCCACAACGCCGTTTTCTCCAATGAAATCGGACATTCCTAAGCGAATTGAGTTTCTAAGTTATGGTATTGGAAATTGAGATATCGGCCTTTAAAAATATTATTGACAATGTTGAGAGTAGGATTTACCTTGAAAAATGTCTCAAAAATACAAGATGCCAGTAATAACATTAATAACATCACAAATTCGCAACAAACCCAAATGGTGAAAAAAATCTTATTTTTGGCTATTTCTGCATTTACGATCTGCCCAAAAGTGTCTGCTTTCGATATACCACGTCACAATTTTCCATCGTATGTTTTATTTGGGAAAGAAGGATCATTTTGCTTGAACATTAATATATTTCAATCTTTCTTGTGAATTGTTGGTTTCTTTAAACTAGCTGCTGGTTGAGTCAAACTGATGGCGTCATATGGTCTTTTGCTGGCCCTGCAACCTGTGTGATAATGGTATGTTGAGAAAAATAAATCGAATCATAAATGATTGTCTGAATCGAATTTTAATTGGTAACTTAACACATGTTAAGTTACCAATTAGTAAAATTTAAAGGCTTTGATGTGTTTTTCCTTTAAGACTAATATTTCTTCGCTTGCGCATATCTGTGAGTTCGTTTTTGCATTATGTTTTGTTTTCATTTTAAAGGTAAACTTCATACTGCTCGGTGTTATCGGAAAAATCCTGTATCAGTCAGCTGATGTCCATAACCATGGAAATAAAATGGCCGGTTTCAGGTTTGTCAGTTGTATTACTTTGTTAACCAGCTAATGGCTGCATCATATTTCTGGGGACCATGAGGGTGAATAGAATGCGGGGAGGGGGGAAACTCTAACATTTTCTGAACACTTGGCGTATCGTTATTATTGGCCCCAATAGTTGATATTAAGCCAATATATTTATATTTTGACAGGGAGAAGCCAAAAACTGGTAGATAATCCCTGTTGTCTCCACTGCATACTATTTGTTGTATAAATAAATAAATAAATAAATAAATAAATAAATAAATAAATAAATAAATAAATAAATAAATAAATAAATAAATAAATAAACTGATTAGTACGAGTAGCTGCAAGTTACTTGTCTAAAATTTGTAAGGATTTGCCATCTGATTTTGGCAATTGCCACCTGAAGTAAGGAGTAAAGCACAAGCAGTTCAGGTATTAAGGTATGACGTCAGTTTATATAAATAATGTCAAGCTTACGTCGGGTGCACTCTAATTTCATCAAGACTGAAGTGTGAGTCAAATGGGAAGTAGCGATATAATCTGTTGTGCTTTCCCATGAATGCTAGGTAGCAACAATGGCAAACATTGTAAACGTCGTTTTCTGTAGTCATTATAGAACAAACAGACTAGTTTGTAATTATATGCGATTCGTAAGTAGTCACGACGATGCTTCCCATTAATACTTCAGTCCCAATAACTATTTTGATTAAATCAACGGTGTACCCATTGAAACATTAATTTCTTGCTTGCAATTCCATTTGTCAATCAAGAACGTCGCTGAAAGGAGCATTGATTCTGACTCCTCTGTTGGGAGCTACCTGGATATTTGGACTCTTGGCCATTGAGGGCGCTGCAATAGTGTTCCAGTATCTCTTCGTAATTTGCAACTCCCTTCAAGGGCTGTTTATCTGCGTCATACATTGCCTTATGAACGAGGAGGTAAGTGATCATGATTACAGGTTTAACTATATACTCAATGTCAGTCCATTTTTGTTTCAAAAGCGTGTGTTAATTCTTAGGGACAGCTATAAGATTTAAAATTATCCCTTGTATAAAAAGCGGTGCTCAAATTATATAAAAAAAATCACCTGATTCGTTTGGCAAGTTTATTTCCCGGAAATTGCTCATGTTATGCGGCCTGTTTCACAAAGTGTTATAAACAATCGAACGATTTCCTGCCTGCTTCATGATGTGAACCATTTTTTTGGTAAATCCAAATGATATCGATTGGAACTGCACATTTGACTAAATATGGCAGCCAAAGACTGCACATAACAACCACTCCGTTTTTGTCTCGGCTTTCGTATTTCGCTCGTTGGAAGAAATGATTTCAGTGATTACATATCGTTGTGGTTTGTGTGTAGGGACCGAAGCAAAAAAACTTTTCACATATAGTGTAAAAGTTCTCAAAACCAATTGAGGTGATGATACATGTTCTTCCTCCTGTACCACCATGACCACTGTCATCACTTTCTCAAAATTTAATACCCAGCTTTGTCGCTTCTCGCTGGCTGCTTCCTATTGGATGCTGACAAAGACGGCGTTCATATCAACTGGTTATATGTATATGCGGAAGGAGGAATTAATTACCGCAATCTCTGTTGAGAGTATTAACTTGCCTATTTTTTCTTATCCATATTGATTATTTTATGCGCCGTCTTTTCCTGCTGGCTTCAATGTCTCCTTAGTGACATGGTTATTGAGAGCCGATTTCTTATAGACACTTTCAACCGATGCTTTTCTATATTTGCGGCTTTTCACTGACAAATAAAACAAAAAAGAAAGGTACTGTTGCCCACTGTTGACAGCGTAATACAATACAGACATTTTATAGTTGGACGATATTCAACAATATACCGTGATGGCAACGATATTATTATGTATTGATGAGACGATGGTTACGGTACTGACGCTCTCTGTTGACAGCGTAATACAATACAGACATTTTATAGTTGGACGCTATTCGGCAATATGCCGTGATGGCAACGATATTATTATTATTATGTATTAATGAGACGATAGTTACGGTACTGATGCTCTCTGTTGACAGCGTAATACAATACAGATGTTTTATAGTTGGACGCTATTCAACAATATACACCTGAATATACCGTGATGACAACGATATTACAGACTTGACATTTAGAATGGACTTTTTTTTCGCAAAATTCCAAGACTGGTCTGGAAGGGCTAAATATTAATCGGGGTGTGTTGGAAGATGGTGCAAAATAATTGTTTGATAGAAAATGTGCTTTTCATTAGTTTACATTAATTTATGATGCTCATAATGTAGCGAATATGCCTAAAATGGCGGATTTAGAGAGGCTGAATTTGAGCTTTGTGGGGACACAATTTCGAACTTTAAGCAAAATTGTTCTGTTATAATCAAATTCATAGGGGTTTGAGGTGATATTTCCTAAACTTCGTCAGTAATTGCCATTTATCGCAGTTGAAATACACTATCATGCAATGTACCAATTTTTTGAGCATGGGAGAAACCTAAAATATGGCTCTTGAAAGTGGTATGTACCTGGAAAGTTTAAATACCCCTGGGTCAAATGTTATAAACGTTTTAAGTGCATTTCAGTTCTGATGAACACTTATTGGCATTTAGGTTCAGTAAATATCACCTTAAACCTCAATAAATTTCAGAATATCAGAATAATGTCGCTCAAATTAAAAAATTTTACCTCCACAAAAATCCAACTCGGTCTCCTTAAAAACGCAATTTTAGGCTAATTCACTACATTATGAGCGCCATATAAATGTAAACTATTGGAAAGCACATTTTTTATTATTTTATTATTTGAGAACATCTCCCTACACATCCCAATTAATATATAGCCCGTGCGGTTTATGCAAACCCTTTCTAGACCAGTCTTGGATTTTTGCGAAATAAATATTCCATACTAAATGTCAAGTCTGTATTATGTATTACTGAGACGATGGTTACGGTACTGATAAAATATTTTGTAATAAACATTTATATTTAAGGTACGCTCCGTCGTGGCGAGAGCTTGGCAGCGGCGAGATTTTGGAGCAAGAAATGCGGTAGTACCAATTAATATTAAGCCAGAGGTATGAAAGAGTTCAATATAAAGGCTAAATATTAATACAGAAATGAGTGGTCATATTTTTACACATGTAATTAAAGCAATGTATTAATATGAGCGCGTGGAAAATTGTGTTATCTGTAGTATGATACAACACTAGTGATTGAATGAAGTTTGAAAAGTTTCAACACTCAAACATATTAGGCGATGTGAAACCTATTTTAATAGCCTGCGATGTTTCACTTATCCGAAGTCTGTTTAATCGGGAGGGCATTTCGCGATGTAAAACCTATTTTAATAGCCTAAGATGTTTCACTTATCCGCAGTCTGTTTAATCGGGAGGGCATTTCGCGATGTAAAACCTATTTTAATAGCCTAAGATGTTTCACTTATCCGCAGTCTGTTTAATCGGGAGGGCATTTCGCGATGTAAAACCTATTTTAATAGCCTAAGATGTTTCACTTATCCGCAGTCTGTTTAATCGGGAGGGCATTTCGCGATGTAAAACCTATTTTAATAGCCTAAGATGTTTCACTTATCCGCAGTCTGTTTAATCGGGAGGGCAGTTCGCGATGTAAAACCTATTTTAATAGCCTAAGATGTTTCACTTATCCGCAGTCTGTTTAATCGGGAGGGCATTTCGCGATGTAAAACCTATTTTAATAGCCTACGATGTTTCACTTATCCGAAGTCTGTTTAATCGGGAGGGCATTTCGCGATGTAAAACCTATTTTAATAGCCTAAGATGTTTCACTTATCCGAAGTCTGTTTAATCGGGAGGGCATTTCGCGATGTAAAACCTATTTTAATAGCCTAAGATGTTTCACTTATCCGAAGTCTGTTTAATCGGGAGGGCATTTCGCGATGTAAAACCTATTTTAATAGCCTACGATGTTTCACTTATCCGACGTCTGTTTAATCGGGAGGGCATTTCGCGATGTAAAACCTATTTTAATAGCCTAAGATGTTTCACTTATCCGAAGTCTGTTTAATCGGGAGGGCATTTCGCGATGTAAAACCTATTTTAATAGCCTACGATGTTTCACTTATCCGAAGTCTGTTTAATCGGGAGGGCATTTCGCGATGTAAAACCTATTTTAATAGCCTAAGATGTTTCACTTATCCGCAGTCTCTTTAATCGGGAGGGCATTTCGCGATGTAAAACCTATTTTAATAGCCTAAGATGTTTCACTTATCCGAAGTCTGTTTAATCGGGAGGGCATTTCGCGATGTAAAACCTATTTTAATAGCCTAAGATGTTTCACTTATCCGAAGTCTGTTTAATCGGGAGGGCATTGGGTATGATTGATTAAAGCTTTTTCGGACAGCATTAGACGTTGTAACTTTTCACATTACACATAATTTCAATAAATTATTTATTATCACTCCGATTCCGAGTTATCATACTGCCACTGGCAAAATTATCCACATGTATTACAGTATTTAGCATTAACTGTTTTTAATATTATCACGACAAGTCAAATGTGTGCGGAGTTCCTTTTTTGATTTTTTAAATACAATAATGTATGCATTTATTTATGTTCTTTAATTTTAAACAGTTCGGATTATTCATTGATAAAATGGTATTAAATTATTGTAATTTAGGCCTATGTAAAGTTATTAGATTTTATTCAACTTTTGATAGGCAAATCCAGAGATTAAAACTTACGTTTCTTAGCTTTCGATAGCAGGGTATGCCATCTTGATCACAGGTGCTTTCCAGGCTCACTGCATCTCCCGCGGGAACTGGTAGTCTCGTTCCTACGATGTGATGTGTGCTTAATCAGTAAGTCATATACGTGATCAAGAGAATACATTCCAGTGTCTCTGTTCATGGTTTTGTCGCCCCTCTGCGAATCCACATTGCTTCGCGGATCTTCCTGGTGTATTGATTTGAGTCCTTGTCTATGATTTTCGCCCCTCCCAGTTGATAACATGATTTTCTTGAGATATGTGGTCAGTAATGGCGGACTTATTTTGTTCTGTCAACATTGTCAATGATTCTTTCCTCTTTGCTCTGGTGAAATTTCTGTTGCTTGTCATCTTCTCGGCGTCTTTTTGGTGTTTTGTCACATCCTTTGCAATCAACTCTGTAAACTACTTCACAATCTCGTTGGGATCCCGCTTGTCTTTGGGATGGACTATAAGGCTCTTTAAAGTGTTGTGGGGTTTCATGGCGGTGGCGATCCGGTGATCAAGACGGCATACCCTGCTATCGAAAGCTAAGAAACGTAAGTTTTAATCTCTGGATTTGCCTATCAAAAGTTGAATAATTTCACGAACAATCCTACAGATGAAACTTTTCAGTGTTATTAGATCTTATTATTATCCAAGTAAATGTAAATGAATCTAGAAATACGACTCTAAACCTAGAATTCGTCTACTCTGTTTCACAGGATACAGCGGTGACTGGTTTGGTACGATTGGATAACAGCAACCAAGATCCAGAAAGTATGTATTGAGGACAAACTTTAATTTAAAGCCTTGCTTGTCCTGGAATATGCCGTAGTCGATATGAACCGATACGATTTAAATGTTAATCATATGCTGGATAGCATAGCTGCGTTTAATAGTAATGATAATAATAATTAAAGTTGAAAGTAACCTGGTGTTGGTCCGTATGCGGAAATTACATGAAATTTCTCATTAGTTACTATTATTATTATTATTATTATTATTATTATTATTATTATTATTATTATTATTATTATTATTATTATTATTATTATTATTATTATTATTATTATTGCTTTCTCCCCAGCTGGATCTACTTAAAGACGTCAGATGGTTGTGTTGTCTCAAGCGAGAGGTAGATAAGAATTAGTTGATTTGCCTAACTCCGTTTTAAACCATTATTGATATCAAACAGAGTCAATATCATGGAGGCCTATGATATCGTTATGAATTTGGCAGAGTGGCGAATCGAGAATTTTGAAAAAATTGAGTTTTTGTATGCTTATGATTATGTTTCAGGTTATTTTTTATTTCCATCAAAAATTTATGGTAAATCTTACTCACCGACGTAGTTATTGAAATTTTGATTTGGACGAATCGCGTCTAAGTGCGATAAATGAATTCGGCAGAGAGACGATTCGTATACTTAGCTGTACAAATCAGGTTGATCTATAGTATTGTATAGCGGGAAACCCCCAATTTTCTATATTACATGTCCTATACGAATATTTTTGTGAAACTGGAAAATCCCGGAAAATCATACGCAAAATATAGACCAATATTGTTATTTTTGGTTCAAAATCCTCGAGTTTTTTTGCTCAATATTACAGGGATGACTATTTATAGCTTATATAGCAAGTTAAGTCTAAGTAATTTCTACACAAAAGCCCCAAATCAAGAATACGTGCTATGGTTTACACGTAGTTAAATGCGTATTCGAACTCTCTCTCTGCGTAGTCATAGAGACATTTTGGATACGATACAGCATAAAGCCGAATAGCTGTTAAAACGAGTTTTGAGGGATATATCGATTATTTCAGAACATGCAAGTATTGCCAATAATTCGTGTACATTCACTTCTATAATATACATTTCAAATGAGTGCTCACGAATGTTCTTAATTTTTAGAAGGACCAATGGAATGGTACCAAGATTTTCAAACGCCTTTTACTCAGAACAGCAATTTTGTGTATTCAGCACTCTGCCGTGTTCATAACGATATGTATGATTAGAAACGATTATGCAAATAAATAAAAGACAATTAGCAGGGTTGTATCCAGAGGTTGCGGCGTCCTCCTCACATTGACAAAAAGGTGCACTTTTCAAGAAAACCTGTAAAAATGTTCCAAAGATGATTCAAAATAAATAGAGATAATTAACAAAACGAGTACTTTAACTTTAACTATTTTAAACTATTTAAATTGGCCCGAAAGTCCGTTTTATGATTCTGTAGATATACGATGTATTACTAAAATTATAACTAAAAAGTTCTGTATTCTCTTCCTCATGAACACGGTTGTTTGATGGGATCATTTATTAGTTTTTCAAACAAAACATCATGTACAACCAAATTTTAGGCTTAAACAGCTAAAAGTGATATCATGCTAATGAATACAAATGTTTTTGAGTCATTCTCAACTTTAATTTCTCCTCTTTAACAAAATTATTCACTTTTATAAGTATTTTTTAAAGCTTTTTCGAATATAAAATAATCTATTAATGACAAAATTGGTGGCGCTATTTAGTTACTGAAAATTACTCTTTTCACTTATTCCAGCTGTTTTAATAGCAATATTAATCACCTAACCCTTGCAAACAAAAAAATATGCCTTAGGATAAATAGCGCCATCTGTAGTTTGCATTTAGTTAATAATGAAGCCAATTCTATATACATCAAACAACCGTGTGAAAGGATGCAGGCAAACTGATTCAATTTTTAGACGTAAGTCAAGAGTAGTTCCGCAGAAGAGCAAGGCAAGATGTGATTCTCGTTGTAAAGATCCAGTGTATGGATGGTAGTTGGTCTATGGGTGGTAATTGGTCTATGGATGGTACAAAATGAGATTCTGTGGGATATAACATTGTAATCCCTGAGAAATATGAGAGACAAACATCCAGTACCCAAAGCAAACACACCAAAATGCTTCGGCCGGACTACTACCTGGTAACAGGACCGGATTTACCTTTTTGGATGCCCTTGGCCAGGCGAAAATTTGGAGACCCCCAAAGTCACCGGGAAGAATGCATGTGCAGATTGTGTACTCAAGCATGTCAAGTGGCCAAGTTTTGGTTTACGTATACTTTCGACAGTGGCGGCGGAAGCACTAAATTGGCTTTAGATGAAATTGATCATATATTGTTCAGATTTTAGAATCAATATGCGCGCTTGAAAATGAACATAAAAATTGCTATATAGAAGGCTAATGCGCTCGCACAAAATTTTGCAATACTATTTTACCATATTTTTGCCCAAAACATGTTTTCGGATGCGTTTGGGGGCACAAATTTTGAGTGGCCCTGGGCCCGGGCCCATATGGCCCAATGGTAAACCCGGCCCTGCCTGGTAAGAATCATTTGAAGTTCGCTAGAAGTCATTTGGGCTTCTTTATTTTCCAGATCCTCTCGTATGCACCAAATTTTTGGTCAATGACCTTTTACATTTATAATGTCATATAATAGAATAGTTATGATTATTGTGATAAGATAAAATGCGTAAATATTGTAGCTAATATTAATGTTTACGAGGCTGTAAATGTTTATGGGAAATCAGTAGACACTCATATACTTGTACCGAGTGCCCCGTGTCGCTAAAATATCCAGTGTGTTTAAAATTGGTTAACAGTTATTTGAAGACCCAATTTTTTGAAACCCAAAACACCTATTTCTTTTGAAACACGTTTTCTTTTTATTACATTTTGGTAGCAAAAGAAACATAAATGTTTATGTAGGAATTTCAGCGACTAGTTTCTTATGGATTTACTGACATTTATACAGCATTGTACTGGTAGTATTCAGTGTTTTATTAATGATAATCATGCAATATATTGATATTAAATGAAAGACCATATTTGTCTCATTTACATATTGAAATTAGAAGGTCCAAATCGATCTATTTCCAATGATATCTTACAAAAACTGTCGAATTAGTCTCAAATGTGGTATAGCAAAGTTCAATTCAATTCAATTCAATTCAATTCAATGAAAGTCCATACTTATTCAACAGTTTTCTGATGATTTCGTTGGAAATATGCCGATTTGGAACGGCTAATTTCAATATGTTAATGAGAAAAATATGAGCTTTCACCTGATACCAAACTATGCGAATGTCACATTCTGGAAAGCTGGACTGGACAGATAACTGACTTACAATGATGTCGCCCTTGACACTATAGCAAACTAGTAAATAGCGTATTCCAAGGACAATGGATACCTGTAGGCTAATGTTAGCATTCACTGAAATAACATAAGAAATTCTGTGTTTATGTATTCAAAAAATGTATTTGTAGATACATGATTTAAATTTAAACTTATGGTCCAAACACAAGAAATTAATTCTTACTCACGCGTATGGAAGATGGAGTACCATCTGAAAATGCCGAGGTAGGAATTAATATCTTGTGTTGGGATCAAAACCTTAATTTAAATGACAACTAGTATCGTTGTGATTAAGCAAAATATAAACACAGTGCAGTGTTTCCTTTATATAAATGTCTTTGAATATTGTGAAAAAATATTAGTATAATGACTGTAAGAATTGAAATGTGAATGGGGACAAATAAATCAAAAAATCATAAAAATCATAGAGCGGCATTTAAATCAATTATTTAGCCAAATTGATATTGATCTCAAATTCAATACCATTGATTTTGACACAAAACTATTTTTGTAGGAGCCAGATTTCCGCAGTTTATTATAAACCGTCCCTATATAACCAGAGTTAGCATGGTTCCAACCAGGGTTAACTATGATTTAAACATGTTACATTGCTGTGATTTCCGCATAATGGTGAATACCACTTTATTATAAACCGTCCCTATATAACTTGTGAAGAGGGCCTGTAACTTAGAATGGCTTTACACCGTAAACAAAATCGATATGACTATAATTATTACAAAATAAAAGGAACTGTTCATCAGTATGCGGTTATTATCACACCATACCATTTCAAATCTTATGTCATAATAAAACTCAATGTATTGCAGCTAGTGAATATAATGCTAATATCAGTGTTGTCCATGGCGTATGCACATAATTAGACGATGAGTTGTACATAACACGACGTTAACATCGCGACCCGTCGGGACCGTTGATCGTGCTAAGACGTTTCCAGTCTGTGTGGAAGAAAGACACGATAAATGAATTTCCTGAAATTGTTTTAATGCACGTTCCTGCGTATGAACGAGTACATTGCTGCAGTGGAATGAAAATGGGTCTACCGGTCTATGGATATTTATACTTCTTTTGACGATGAAAAAACCTATTTTCAGGCCAACGGACCATTCAAATAGCGTCGAGGTTTTTTTTTTAATGTATGAAATGATGCAAGCTAAAAAAGGAAACGTGTGTGAGAAATGTGCAATATTTTTGCTCGATTTGTTTGGGTTTTTCGGTAACAGTGTGTTACCGAAATGCCCCTATTTGTCAACGTAATCTGTCAACGGATGACCTTATCTGACTTGTCTGAGGCACGTCACTTTCATATATGGGTATATGCGGTTCACGGTTGGGGTTATGTAAGACAGCATTTAGAAAACAATAACTTGTCTTGGCTCCAACCATCTTATAGAAGTAAATATCAATACGTATTGTTGTGTTTAAGTTAAATGTAACCACACTGTAGTGCATAAATGTGATGCGATCAAGCAAAATCAGTCGGAACTCGCAAATATTGATTTTGAGATATAGCCAAACAAAGGCAATGTTTCCTTTTCTTTCCTATCTCTTTAATTGCCCATATATTTGGAACTGGTTGTTAAAATTCAATGGGGGTTTCTGCAAGAAAGAAACTGAAAATTTAATATTTCCGAGTTCCGACTGATTTTGCTTGATCGCATCACAAATGTACTTGAATATTGTGAATATTGTGAATATTTAGTATAATGGCTGTAAAAATTGAAATGAGAAAAACATTCCATATCCATAGCACGGTAAATCAATTGGTGAGTCAACCGGTTTATAGTTACATGGGATACATCAGTACGCGGTGTTCGCGACGAGTAACTTTTACACCATATCATTTCAAATCTTAGGTCATAATAAATATAATATAATAGCTAGTGTATAATAATGCTAATATTGGTTGTTATTCATACCACTTGCTTGTTTTTAAACATATTCTGCATTTTAAACAATTAAGTATTTTATGAAGAGTTTCCAAAAGGGATTAAGTCCATTTTACATAGTTCTGAGAAAATCCAAATAAAAAAAAGGAAATAAGGGCGTAGCACTTCTTTGATTTTATGCCCTAGGAAAAAGACCATAGTTGAGCTTAAAAAACGGATTAGTTTCATTATTTTGTTTTCGTTGTAATTTCTCCGTATCGTTGTGTCTTTGGGTACAAAATGGAATTGAATCCCTTTTGTAAAAAAACCCAAAAATTTTTGACCAATTTTCAGAAAACCAATTTATCAGAAAATCTTTATTTTAAAATAAGGTGCACCTGAAATACTATGTCAAATCGAACTGAAAATAGAAAACCGAATTCAAATACCTCTTTAAAAAAGTGCATTTGGAATCTATTTTTCATGTTCTAGACATAACTTCATTGTGAGAATAAGTGGATTTAATCCCATATGGAAACACGTCATTCATTATACTGCTAATATATTTTTGTGATTTTGTTTCTGAATTTGTGTAAGGCTTCTCCCTTCACGTAAATGGTATACCTTTAACATTGTTTATATTTAACGTGTATTGCTGAAATTTAAATAATTAAATAATTGAATAAATAAATAAATAAATAAATAAATAAATAAATAAATAAATAAGACAGCATTATTTTCAGGTAGGCTAACTTCGAGCGCTCAATCCCATTACAGGAGAGCGTAAAAATAATATTACTCTGAGTGTCACGGCATACCCTCACATGTTGGCTTTCCTCAACGCAAACTTTTAGATTAGAATCCTTACATGTCTCTAAATGAGGGACACGGTTGAGTGACTCCAACGCAAGTAAGTGCTATACTTGGTACTTCAGTCAAATATCTGAAGTGGATGATGACATTAGACAAAAGTTTATGAGTGGATTGAATGAGATGAGTACACAAAGATTGCTGGGTGTGCAGTCACCTATGAAAATTAACTCAATAAACCCTAGTCTAAACATTTGCGTTGGGGAAATCCAACATGACTTTCGATCGTTGGGTACCCAATCATCAATAATAAATAAATAAATAAATAAATAAATAAATAAATAAATAAATAAATAAATAAATAAATAAATAAATAATTTGGTAAATAAATAAATAAATAAATAAATAAATAAATAAATAAATAAATAAATAAATAAATAAATAAATAAATAAACCAAGTAAATAAACATTCTCCACACCCGTATCCGGGTGCTGCATCAAAAGGTCCGCTATGTGTGATTACATGTCACAATGTGACAAAATGTTCTAATTCGAAAGAGTGACAGTGACCAAAGTAGGGTAAGGTGGTTTGTTTTTTGAAAGTGGTCTCCTGTATAATACAGTAAAGTACATCCTGACCACGGGCCTGACCCTAAAAATAATATAAAATACAGGTAGGTACGAGTTACATTGGTTAAATAAAAACATACATACATGTGACTAAAATGTTCTAATTCGAAAGAATGGCAGTGACCAAATTAGGGTAAGGTGGTTTGTTTGTTGGGACATTGGTTAACAGGTACCGACTATATAGGTAGACAGTATTAACGGGTTATTTTGTCAGCATCCAGTTATGCGGCTCATTATTATTATTTTTTTTTGAAGGGGGAAGGATCCCAAAAATGTTACACATTCAAACGGTTTGTGTCTTGGCACTAAAATTTAAATAGATCCTTTTTAAAACTCAAATACCGTATACCAGATTACCCCTTTTAAAAGTGCCGATGACCTAGCTTCCTTTTTTACTTATTCGACTTTCAATCAATTACCTTCTCGTTTTCAGGAATTTTATCATCAATATGCCATAACATACTGCAGAAATATTTGACTTGTCTCCCTTTAGTAATTTTTTTTCTAAATTTGTGCAAAATGGAAAAACTTTTACGCGATGACGCATTATTTATTTTTTAACATTTTAAATAATTCGTTCGAGTCTGTGTGCGGAAGCGGGGGTTCATATATTTGTTCAACCCGAGGGGGTCATGACTCTGATCACTAATGCCTTTAGGACACCTCTATTGGAAAATAACAGCCTCTTTTCTGCACATCAGCTTTACTCTGTATGTCTTAAGAACCACGCAGTCATCGATTACTGAAACAGAACACCATGAAAAATCACACACAAAATTCAGACTTTTTCATATTGAAGCAAGAATTCAGAAAGCTTGGTTAACATAAAAACGCGAGCGGTTGACACCGTCAAAACGATAACATGCAAATGCTTTAGGCAATGCGTGAACTATATACATTTAAGAAATAAAGGGTAATACATTATCCTTTACACCCAAATAATGTGTCCGAGGCAGTAAAAATGTAAATAATGGGTGAGGCGCAGCCGAACCCATTATTTAAACGTTTTTACTGCCGAGGACACATTATTTGCGTGTAAAGGATAATGCTGCACCCTTTATTTCTATTCTATGACCAGAAAATAGTGCGATTTAAAGAGAAAATATCGTGTTTTTGGCACAAATATTTTAAGTTGTTTACTTCAAGGTGGAGCGCGTACGCGTAAGTGACAGCGCGTATCGCGGAAATATTGCACGCGTAACCAAGCGTAATGCTGTGCGTAGAATGTGTTACGGCGCTTGACCCATTATTGCAGAATAATGGGCTCTCACGTGACGTGTTTTAACAAATCACAGTGCGCGATTTTGAATAATGGGTCGTAAGAGTAATAGAATATGTAATAAAGCTATACCTATTTATTTGTCGATGTTTGAATAAAAACTATAGATGTTGCAAACGTAAGTAATGAGTAATCTGTACTGAAGTGATCTGAAAATAAATTGTAAATATTAGACTTTACTACTCATATCATATAATAATAATAATATTTAAAACATTAGACTTATGTATTTTGAAGGAAGAATTCTGAAAGCTTGGTTAAGATACAAAGATGAGCAGTTGACATAGTCAATGCGATAACTTACAATGTTTAGGCAATAAGCGTGAGCTATTATATATTATGTAATGGTATACCTATTTATTTGTCGATGTTTAAATAAAAGCTATAGATGTTGCAAACGTGAGTAATGAGTAATTCTTTACTGGTGTGATCTGAAAATAAATTGTAAATATTAGACTATGCTATTCAATATGAGTAGTTATTCCAATAAAGACAAAGTGGAATTAATGAAGACTGCAGTGGGAGAAGCGCCTAAAGGGAGTTTTCATAACTACCTTGGTGGGGGATGGAAAAATGGGGGTCCAAATAAAATAGTGGTTTAATAGAGGGGAGGGATCCAATTTCACCTTGATTATGGCCAAATCAGGGTTGCCAAGCTCATTTCAGGTGAGAGCTAGGGGAGACAAGGGCGTTACATGAAGCAGTTATGCCAAGTTATTTTTTATAAAGTTATCACTGTGAAATGTTTGATATTATCAATCTTTGAAGAAACCAGGAGTGAAAAACAAAAACGTTTTAAAAAAGCATAATTATCTTCAAAAGTTGTGAGCCGATTAAATTATTGTTTTACTGCATGGGATGAACGTCTACTTCCCAAAGTAAAACACAGTTTATACAAGTAAATATCATAGCATATGCTGTGTTTTCACTTGGTGAAGCAGACTGTTCACCTTCTGATTGCTGCATGGGATGAACGTCTACTTCCCAAAGTAAAACACAGTACATACAAGTAAATCACATAGCAGATTTTGTGTGTTAACTTTGTGAAGCAGACTGTTCACCTTCTGATTGCTGCATGGGATGAACGTCTACTTCCCAAAGTAGAGATTGATTGATCGGTTATTGATTCATTGATTGATTGATATGTTGATCGATTGGTTGACTGATTGGTTGATTGATTGAAATACTTTTGAACTCCCACCCAGCAATACTGGGAGTTTAGCACATTATTGTTAATGTGTATTTCCCCATTGGAATGGTCCAAAAATGTGTCTATTTGTACAACCCATTAACCCCAGAACTACTGAGCCATATTTTGTAACACGGAACAGGGGGGGGGGGGGTTGAAACCCCCTAATTTTCAATTTTAAACATCATATACCGTTATATATGGTACTAATGTATAGCTATGGGTCTCCTCTATCCAGTGATACCAAAATAAGTACAAACATTCGATACATTATATCACCATGACGTCATAATGTAAGGGCGACCATGCAAATTTGGGAAATTCTGGCTATATACAAAAGTATAGACAAAATTGATTTTCGGCTAAAAAAATCTTTAAAAATTCGATTTTCATATAAAAGGAAATGACTATTTCCACCTAACTAAGGAGTAAAAAGTCAGTAGTTCTTGGAATGATTTCACATGAGCGAAATGAAAATCATTGGGGCCTCACCAACTCCCCCTCTATGGTCATCTTTCATGGCCGGTCCTACCACCGGGTAAGGTGTTATCAAATTATCACTAAAATGAGATCGTTCCCCATTGTGTTTGTTTGTTCTTGTGCAGGATGTGTAGCCTCATTACCTACTTTACTTGTATTATGCTGGGGACACGATTTTAAGCATCAGAGTAAATGACCTCCTGTACTTGTGTACTTGCGTAATATTTGTTTGTGTGTATTGTATACCTCGACTGCTCACATTAGTACCCAGTTTCAACCACCGTTTATCAGTAGAAGCTGGTAGCCTAATGGATAGAGACACCCTGTATTATAAATATTTCCCTGCAACTTAATACTCCGTTGGTGAGCGACGGGCGATTGGTATTTCACCGAACGCAATAAAAGGAGTCCTATCAGATTGGCTAGAAATCGATCGCTAGATCGCTCAGTGATGAAGTACAAATTCAAAATGTAGAGATGTATTCAATTCTATTTAATTCAATATTCTATTATTGACGCAGATAAAGAAAGTTGCATAGTGTCTCGATGGTTCATTGTATTATAGACTTGTGATTTAATATTCTATATAGCACGTGGATCTGAGCTGAATGGACTATGCGTGTTCATTTTATATGATTATAATTCTCAAACAGTTGAATATATCACATTTTTAATGTACGATTTAAAAATCGCTCGGTGAAAATGCAGTAAAATATATGCGTTTAAAGAAAACAGCAATCGCCGCTGAGTGTATTGAATTTCCAGTTAGTGTATTGAAAACAAAACCTGGGTTTTACCTGATGGCAACATCATATGGGGTACTGAGCATGCGCAAATCGTAAAAACGTGTAGAATAGAAACTCTGTGGTATCTCATATCGTGTAAATGGTATGCTTAGCCTGAGTCGCTCGGCCTATCTCGAACAAAATCGCCATGCGTAGCTGTTGAAAAACGAGAGGATTCGCCGTACTATCACGTCAATTTTTGACACGAAGATATATAGTTTGATCAGCTCGTAATCGCATATAACATCGCGGATTAATATCAATATATTTTATTTGGAGAATTGTCTTGTGACATCTCGCCAGAAGTATTACAAATTATTAATTGAGGTCCTGTACTTCGTCTACTTTCTTTAACACGCAAAATATAGACCAGACAGACCAACTACATCACTCTTAACGTGGGTTTACTTTTCGGCGTAGTGGTAAAAGCCTAATATTTCCCGCCGATTACGAGCTGATCAAAGTATAGCGATGATGACGCTGTGCGGTACGCCACATAGGAAGCAGGCAAACGATGTAATAAGTTCATTTAAATTTGTATTGTGAGATCTCGCGTTGTGATTGGGCAATTCCTCTCTGTCGTTGAGTGTACAACCCACAATTTCACAGTGACTTATGAGGTTAGCAGTTTCAGTTTACAAAACATGGCGCAGACCCTACTCACTTAACTGAAAATATTGTCTATTTAGTGGAAATGTTCATCTATTACCATAATAATACCGATTAATATGCCTCCATTGGTTCTATTAATTTCAGTCCAGCTAATTTCAAATTAATTCAAGAACAAGATATGAGTATTACAACAAACCTGGAGAGCACAGAAAACATGTTAAGACTTGCCTTAGACTAGTTGGATAAAAACTGCAATACTACATCAATTTCAAGTGTTGCTATCGTTTCTTTGCTCGATTTTATTGTTACATTGCTAAATCTCCTTTTGAGTAAATCATAGTGTCTATGTTTCTAAACACACCACAAAAAGAAAATTACCCTCCTTTACTACGAGATCACGAGATCATAACTCAAAATATATGCAGTAAAATTAATGTAAAGTTTAAATAGCAACAATAGCATCTTTGAATGAAAAAAAAAGATGAAGATTCAAAGGTTATCTCTTCCTCTATGCGCATATTAAAAGTCAGATGTTTGTAAGTATTTTGGTGGCTATAAATAGTTGGACTTGGTGTTTACTATATTCAATGGAAATCGACAACTATGTTCTATCGTCAAAGTGTCATCGTACTATAAATACTCTCTGTTACTTTCTACTCTTTTATGGAGTACCTACAGTGATCAGTCCATTGGATTGAAATTGCACTCAATTTTCACTCTTTGAGAATATTGTTTACTCTTTTACCACTCAATATTACTCTTTAATTTCACTCCATTCGAGGGATTACATGTACTGTAGGCAATCTTTTATAGAGTGAATTTATCTCTTGTTCACTCTTTTGCATTTTGAGAGTAGGCGCGGTCGGGGCATGGTATTGTGGTATAAATGCACAGAAGGGATCCATCTTGATATCAATTTGCTTACGTATGACTCTTTTAGAAGGCATGGTATCCCTCTTTGTAGAAAGTCTACAAAGCCTAAAGGGTCAAGAACAACATTTGCAGGTAGATACAAGCTATTGGTATTTGTTTTCTTTATGTGCTTGTTACTATTCCATTTTTTCTCGTTGAAATACAGTGCCTATATCTAACCAATTTTCATAATTGCCATGTATTAAAAGATATTTTTCACTTGTTTGGTAACGCTAGGCAACGCTAGGCAACGCTATTACTTGATTATCATCCGGGGGGTAGATTCATGTATCAACGCGTGCATAGCATAAGATAACATGTGTCCTCAGCATCGATCGCCAATGAAAATTAAAAAGTCGCCCCCGCACAGTGTCGACTTCCTATTCGATAAATATAAATTTAATACTCCGTTGGTGAGCGACGGGCGACTGGTATTTCACCGAACGCAAGAAAAGGAGTTCTATCTGATTGGCTAGCAATCGATCGCTTAGGTCGCTTAGTAGTCAACTACAAACTCAAAACTGAGCATCGTATTCAATTCGATTGAAATCGATATTCTATTATTGCCGTAGATAAAGAGAGTGATAGTGTGTCAATAATGTACATTGTATTGCAGCTGGATTTTACATGCATTATTTTATATAAATTTTTTCTCAAAGAGTTGAATATGATCAAAATTTTTACTCAGGATTTCAAATTTTTACCCGCAAATTGCAGTTAAACATATCCACAGCAAAATACCGGTCCTCACTAATTAGTGTATTTAATTTCCAGTTAGTGTATTTAAGATAAAACCTGACAACAAATAAAATTTTCTTGCAATAGAAATATCATATGGGATACTGATATGGTAGGCCGCAACCGCCACAACGTGGAGCTGCTACGCGTAGCTGACTTTTTGCTCCGTGGAGCCAAATTGACCAATCATGATCATGTTAGAGTTTTTCATTACTCGGAGGTAAAACTGACTAATTAAGTACGACTTACTCATTACGTGAAGCGAATTTATTCATTAAGAATTTGCCAGACGAGCGTCACGTAGTTGCAAGATATCCTCGGTCACGAAAGTTATGATTCAAAAAGTAGTTTATGAAAAGTACGAACTGACTTATTATTAAGATGGACATGCACTCATAAGAAACTCATACAGTATTGTACATAACTATATAGCTAGGCAGAGTGGTGGTAAACTATGCACACAGTTCTGCGATCTGCAGTGTATCGCCGGGAGCTAATTTGTATAACTTGCGCGGTGTCCCTGCGGAATTCGACCTTCAGCAAACTGCAAACCAGTTCGGATTTACTTTATATACTAGTAGTAGGCCATACATACTGTAGTTACTGTCCGTTTTCCTATACACAATACTCAGTGCGCTCACCATTGACGCGTGACCTCTACAAATAGTGTATGTTAGAAGTATAGGCCATTGCCTAGTTGACGTCACTACTGTGTAAAAAATAACCGGCCAATATTTAAAGTATTCTATGAAATTCTAGACAATATAGTTTTGTAACATGTCCTAAATTTTTAGCTAATTTAGGTGTTTGGAAATATTGGTACTTTTGTACCAAAAAATATGAAGAAATTATTTCTAAACCGTGTTAAGTCATTAAGCTTCTCATTTTCAAGAACGCTGGTTAACAATAAGCAGACTATTGTCTCATTTCGTAAACAAAAGCCCACAATATCGTTACCTTGCGTTCGCTTTATAATCGTTCACCCAACTGAAACTATAATACCAGCTCATTGCACAGGTAAAACAGACACAAGTGCAGTGTGTATTTAACCAGAGAAGATCTGATGTAACATAGTTGAGCCGTTTTCATTGAGTGTTATCTTGGTTTAATAGCTTTTAATAGGGTTTAAGTCCTTCAAAGGTCGTGGTGAGTTCTACTGTAGACATGACTGCATCATGATTATTTTTAAGTCAACAACATTCAACAATATGATCACCGTGATAGTATGAGAGTATCAGTACCGTGGGTGTCAGTGATCCTGGCCTGACACAGTAGACAAACAAACAAACAAACACGCCACACACATGACACATGCATGCAAGGTAACATTGACTATACACTAATCAAACAATGGTATTGATCCTGTACAACTGGTCGTGGTTTATTTACAATCGATTCATTTAAAATCCCCATAGTAAACATTAATTTTGGCAAGAGATTTCTCTCTCTGGAACGAGGATGCATCCACTGGCTCCGCGTAATGAAAAGATCTAACATGATTGGTCAATTTAGCTCCGCGAAGCGAAAAGTAAGCTACGCGTAGCAGCTCCACGTTGTGGCGGTTACGGCCAGCCATATATTGATCATGCGAAAATCGTAAAACATAGAATAGAAACAGTGTGGCAGGCGCTCAAATTGTATGCTTAGCCTGAGTTGCACGGCCTATCTCGAATAAAATCACCATGCGTAGTTGTTGAAAAACGTGAGGATTCATCGTACTATCACGGCAATTTTTAACACGAAGATATAGGGATGATGACGGTGTGCCCCGATACATAATATTGCAGATGTTTTCAAAGCGGTTTCGTCAGTCAAAGTAACCAATTGTTGGTTTGAAGCTGAGACGAATATTCGTCTCAGTTTGAAGCACAGCATCAAGCAACATGAGGATATAAAAAAGAACATTGATAATTTGGCCAACATGAGGATACTTTTGCGTTCTCTTTTTGGCGTTCTTTTGCTTAATCTGCTCGTACAACGAAGAACAACAGGTAAGTTGAGTACATGTAGTAATTGATTTTTTATTTTTTCATCTTTCTTTCTTTCTTTCTTTCTTTCTTTCTTTCTTTCTTTTATGACTGAACTATGCAAAGCATTAACAGCTGCTATCAGTGTGATAGCGCTGATGGGCTAGCGCCAAGATAGTTGTTAACCTCCCGCTCAGCCGATTCGGGTTAAAGGTAATTGGATGAGCTGAGGATGGAAGGAATGATCTCACAGTCTGGTGGCTGACCACGTTGGATCTTGGAATTTTGACAGCTAGCTTGGTCGTGGGATCTGACAAAGCGCCGTCTGGGTCAAAAATTGTGCGTGGATAGGGCTTTTTCAACATATTTACCACATTCGCCTTGCTATAAACATTAATATTGCGTCATCTGTTAACGTAATGAAAAAAAAAGTGTTTTTAACGGGAAGTGTTAGCTTTCGTTCGATATCAAAACTTTTCTGATTGGATGAAGGAAACTATCGGGGTTTTGAAAAAAAAAAAATCAGAGATGTGGTATTTTCCACTAGTCACCAGCTCAGAGCTAAAAGCTCACACATTCAACCGCTTGTTCACGTCTTCCTAAAGCAAATCCCTTTCATTTTTCCAGGTGGTGTGTTAATACGAGACATGAATTCTTTTAGTTAATTTTCCAAGTTTTATGGTCTTCAATTCTAAGATGTAATATTTTCCACTAGTTACCAGCTCAGAGCTAGAAGCTCACACATTCAACCGCTTGTTCACGTCTTCCTAAAAGCAAATCCCTTTCATTTTTCCAGGTGGTGTGTTAATACGAGACATGAATTCTTTTAGTTAATTTTCCAAGTTTTATGGTATTCAATTCCATCCGATATCAGAGATCCATATCTCACCTGTTGCAAGTCTACTTTTAAATCTCAACTCAAATCTCGCTAAATGGATCATGATGATTAATTTGTATAAATGCTTTTTTGTATTTTTTTAGTATGATTTGTTTGCGTGTGGTCTGCGGAGTTGGGATCGCTGCGCCTTGTGGTGACAGTGCATTTTGTACTTTATTCCCTGGCAGCTCAGCAGATCCAATTTGTAGTTTTGTTTCAATTATTTTGTTGTTAATTGCCAGATGAATAAAATAAAAATAAAATAAAAGAAGAGTATCGTTTTGTAGCCAAGCATTTCGATATGTTGTATTTGATAGTTCTTTCCATCTTCTTCTGAGATGCCAATGATGCGTACTGCACTTTTTTAGGCCTATATGTGACCGTACAGCACGAATGAGCCGTAAATGTCCTCAATTGTATTCTGAGTTACAGTGTAAAATGGGCATGAAGGTCATATTCATAGGTATTTCAATTTGGTGCACCCATCCATGTAGAGCTATCATATTCCATTAGCTTGATTACAATTAATCGAAACTAGTTGATGAGTTTTTAAATTATTAAAAGAACCTCTTGTGTCTATTCAATATTTCTATTTTAGGAATAATATTGGCTGAGTGAATTTTAATATTTATTTATTTATTTATTTATTTATTTATTTATTTATTTATTTATTTATTTATTTATTTATTTATTTATTTATTTATTTTTTAACCTGGGGTGACCAATCAATGCACTGGTACTGTTCTCCCTTGGTTCCCAGGTAATATAAGACCACATATTCAGGTTTCCATGTATTAAATTGCTTTGCAAAAAGCAAAGATGGAAGCTAACAGCGCACTAAAACATCGACGTACTTATGTAAAGCTATCCTTGTCAGGTTTCTCTGAAAAGGTCTAATGACTAAACAACAGATTGTGTAACTCTATCACTTGTTATCCCCAAAACTACAGGGCCAGATTTTCTAACACGGAGAAGAGGGGAGGGGTGCAACCCCTAGTTTTTAATTATAAACATCATCGTTTCCTCTATCCAGTGATACCAAAATAAGTGCAAACTTTCCCCATACAATGTCGCTATGACGTCATAATAAGAGTACATCTGAAATTCTGGCTATGGACAAAAGTATAGGCATTATTAATTTACGGCTAAAATGTTATAAACATGCGATTTTCACCGAATTAATTAATTAATTAATTAATTAATTAAATGACCATTTCAAACTAACTAAGAAGTAAAAAGTCAATATCTCTTGAAAATGTTACCCCAGCGAAATGAAAACCATGAATAGTTACACATGAACATGTAAACTTAGAGTTGTTTTCGCAAAATCTTTATCATTATTGTTGTCTAAAAAGAGCGAGTCTCTAAATAGTCACTATAAAGTTTGAGGGTGTTAACATAATTTATCTTCTTTCTTCAAACATAGTATGTTAATTATGTTAACAACGAAATAATAAAGTTATATTGGCTCATCATAATTAAAAAAAAAAAAAAAAAAAAAAACCTGTAATCCCCCGTTCCGTTGCTGAAATTCTGAAATCCAAAAGTTACTGGATTGCAAAATTATGAGCTTTTATAATGCCAATTTTCGTATGTATTTTCCAAGTTCTTGCATCACATTTTTACTCGTATTTCAATTTTATAGTCACTGCATGTGGCCTGATAGAATCGGACCATGTCATCTATTTTGTCTTGATGGTCATGGCATTAATAAATTATACTACTTGTTGATTTAATTACTATCGTATCTCAAGTATATTGATGAAATCACTTATCTTAATGATATAGCGGCTTTCATTTTTATCAACTTAGAGAAGAGGTACTTAATGACCTATATCGGCTACAAAAATGAATACGTTTGTTGCATCCATGCCAACCATCTGGCCATGTCATCAAATAAACAATGTAAGCGGTGAATTAATTTAAAATTATAGTTTTTTTTAAATTGAGAATTCAGAGCCTGAAGGTATCATCAAAGGATGTATCGCGACCAATAGGGAAAGGCAATGGATGAATGCTAAGATAAAATAGTAGACAAAGCTGGGAATCGAACCCGTACCTCGCTGTTCTGAAACCCAATGCATTACCACTATTAAAGCCAAACTAACTATTTGCTTTGAGAAGTTTGATGAATATGTGAAATGGCTTTCAATTGATCAATCAATCAAGTTTTCAGTTTTCAAGTTATTAACAATCAACAATAAATTGTTGAGTCATGGAATATTACTAATTACTTAATAATCTACCAAATAAATAAATAAGTCATTAAATAAACAAATAAATAGGCATAAATAAATAAATACGTAATGCAGAATGCAGTTAGTATTTTAGTTACAAAATTCCAAACATTCTATTATTTATCGTTTTGTGCTATAGCCTACACGCAAAGGAGCTGTGCTTTTAATAGCCGCGCCTAATCAATAATGGGTATTTCACTGCATAGTCAAACGGCAGGTATAAAAGACTGGTCACTGATTACTGATCACTGACTGCTGATTGCTGATTGACCAGTTAGGGACGCACCATTTGATACTCAGGGGGGTAGGAAGTTGGGTCGGGGAAAGAATTTTTTTTTGGCCGCCAAAGGCGGCATGTTTTTTTTTTTTTAATTTCATGCATTATACACAGTTAGGTGGGGAAAGGTTTTTTTTTTTTTTTTAGTGTTGGTGGGGAAAGTTTTTTTTTTGCTCATGTAGTGGGTGAAGTTTTTTTTTTAAAAACTTCCTACCCCCCACCCTGAGAATCTAATGGTGCGTCCCTTACTGGGTAAGTTCGTGTTAAGCTAACACGAAGCTTCCTCTGAGGTAGCTTCGTGTTAGTGACCGTCTGAACAAGTATCGTGTTAACTACCTCTAAGCTTAACACGGAAGATTTACCACAGAGAAATCTCTGTGGTAGCGCGCTAACACGAAGCGATCGTTCCGTGTTAGTGCCCGTATGAACAAGATTCTGGGGTAAGCTTGACCTTATGGATACATCACTTACAATTTCGCAGTATTTTAAATTTCTTTAGCATAAATTCACAATAATTTATCTCCGTTTCTCACCGAGAATGAACATGATAAAAGAAGCACCACAAAAACGAAAACAAAAAACAAAACAAAAACAAAAAACCTAACAAAACAAAACATTAAACTGGTCAAAAGAAGAAACGGAAGAGCTGATATTTGTGTCTTGAAAGACAAAGAAATTGAGTGGAGAAGAGAGTGTAGGACATAATTGTCCTGAAACTAAGAGACATCGGCTTCCACAGTGTACTTGCAGTATAGCAGCAAACAAACGGCCTTAAAACTTCCAGGAAATTACCACGAAGTAAAGACCGAGCCGTGCAGCTAACACGGAATGCTTAGAGTTAAAGACCACGAGGAAGGACCGTGTGGACAAGTATCCGTGTTAAGTCATGACCTTGCACTACCTCCGTATTACGGTAACACGGAGGTAAGCTCCCGTGTGATCATGCCTACAGATTACTGAATGGTTACCTGATCACTGATTGATCAGGAGCTGATTACTGATTGTTCAGTCACTGATTGCTGATCGTTCAGTAGCTGATTACTGATTGTTCAGCAGGTATAAGACTGATCACTAATTGTTCAGAAGCTGATTACTGATTGGATTGCAAACTTGCTGAATGACTTGTTTAAAGGGGCATTCGCAAGTTATAAAATCTAAATTAAAAGGAATATTAATCAAGTTGTTTAAAGGGGCATTTGTAACTTTATAGTTATTACAAGCCGACGACGAACGTCGGCTTGTACTGTCTTCTTGGCGTTCTTCTTTCTTTCTTCTGTCGACCACATTCGTACGTATAACTCAGTCACGGGTTGACGTATTTTAACTAAACGTTGTCAGAAGGACCGTTGGCATTGCCCGCACATGTCATATGACTTTCAACTACGTGTGACCTTTGACCTAGATAAAGAGGTCAACAATGTGATTTTTCTTCAAAATGTATCTTCTCCTACAAACAACATGCGATGATGACACGGTTTGGTCACATGACTTGTCTATGGTCAGTGTATATAGGGTGTTCATTGATAAGGGGTCAAAGGTCATTAAGGGTCATTTCCGGTTACAGTCTGAAAAACTTGCAAATAATATTCAAAAATCACTGTCTTTACAAATTACATAGCAGAGTGTCGCCATTAGCACACATGCATTGCTACTAGACGGGGTCCTTAGGATGCCTACAGTTTTGGGGTCAAAGGTCATTAAGGGGTTACTTCCGGTCAAAACCAAAATTATCAAAAATTTCAAAAAATTTTATCTCAAAAGATAAACAGACCAGAATAATATAACCATCATACATGAATCAGTGTTCCCTGATGTATGCATAGTATTTTTATTTTGGGGGTCAAAGGTCATTAAGGGGTCACTTCCTGTTTTTAGCTGAATAACTTCAAGAATTTTTATCTCAAGAACTAAACATGTCAGAATGTATTAATTAAAATTGGAACAATGCATTTTGTCGGTGTACATAAGGTGTTTTTTTCATTGAGGTCAAAGGTCATTAAAGGGGTCAAAAGGTCAATCAAAATTTAAAAAATCAAAATCCATGTATAAGTTCCGATTAAGCTGAAATTCACCAGGAATCTTTCTTATGACATCCTAAGCACAATGTAAGAGCAGTTGACCCCATCCGTGACCCAGGGTCAAGTTATAGGGGTCAAAGGTCAAATTTAGTCGGCTTGTTGTCATGTCTTGCATGACTTTCTATATAGCTCTTGTTACCTCTGAATTAAAGGATCATTTAATGAGCTGTGATTAACAGATTAAAGAGGCATTCGCAATTGTAGAGCTATACATTGAAATTTAAGGGATATTGATTGTAAAGTTAATGCAAGAGACATATACGAACAAAATGTGCTACAAACAACAATATTCATATAACAATCATTTTATTACCTCTTTCGCATGAAACGGCAAATAATTTATACAATAATTAATAGCTAATAAATAAATCTTTATCCCCGCAAAAACATCAATGTATTTACTTTTTTTTTCATTAGGGACCGTTCACAAAGACATGTTAGAGGGGGCCTGATGTAAACAGGAAAATTCACATTTCTTCAGGGACCCATTTGCAGACCTAAAATTATTTCAGCGCCCCCACCCCCTTGAAAAATGTATGTACGCATGCCAACTCATAGAAAGTAGTGTAAAATCATGTTCTATCAAAAGGCACCCCCTTCCCAGGGCCTCCATTTTGCATCAACCCCCATAAGTGTTTGTGAACGGTCCATTATAGCACTTTACGTACTAAACTTTGCGGGAAACTTAGTAGCAAACTAATAAAAAAATAATAAAATACTGAATACTGAAATACTAAAGGTCTAATTGTTACACAATTTGGAAATCAACTTGCAATTATTATTTGATACTTTCATCTGCTTTTTCCTTTTAAAAATTAGCAACACCGAAATTGAATCCCGATGGGCATTTTTGACTTGAACATTAAGCTTTAAAAAAAAAAAACTACATTAATTTCTTAGCAAAGTTGATCTACCGTATACTATAGTATTTAAACACAAATGGTCGAAAATTAACAGATTTCAGTCTCTATTTTATTTGGTACATTTTTGGAAATCTAGTCACACACCACAACGTTTTTTTTAAAGATTGTGACTATATAGTTGAACTGTTTTGGAAGAAATCGGAGCATTTGAAAATCTTGACCCTGTTTTATGAACTTGTCTTATCACTGTATCCGCAGGTAGTAGATGTTTAAAACTATACGCCTACATTTTTCATTCGTGTATTCATGGTATAGACATTTACCCCATCCTGGAGTTAGCGCACACTGAGGAGCATAAGAGCTCACGCGTTACATCCCTGATTAAAGGGGCATTTCTTGATTTCAACATGCTCTTTTTATAGTACATGCACAAAAAAAGCTTCAGCCACCGAAATGAAACACCAGATGTGAAAAGTTGTCTGAAACATGCCATTTACTTAGCATGTTAATTAGCCTATTGTATTTGTTGGGTGAATTAGACCCTAATCGTAAGATTGTTGATTTCTCTTGTTTTGAAAGAAAATAATGTTATCTATGTGTGCTCTCCAGCAAGTTTTCTAGTCCAAAAATTTAAGAGTATAAAAAAGCACATTTTCCTGTTTATGCCATCAAAGGTATGTGCTTATTTTATGGATGACACACCATTTTAGACTGGGAGCTAGCACTGACCACCACCTTTGCAACCCCGGGTTTTATGGTCCCAAAACAGATTCAAGATGTTTCCTATCCCGGGGAGGGGGGGCACTAAACACAAATGACCATAAGGGTATGCTCCCTGGAAAGACCCCCCTTTTGGATTTTGCAGCACCGAAAGACCCCCTATATTTGACCAAAATAGAGCTCCGAAAGGTTTTTTCAGGCAATTTTCAACCAGAAAGCCCCTTGATTTGGACTGTTCGCAGCTCCAAAAGTCCCCATTTTACTTGTTCGCTGCTCCAAAAGACCCCCTTTATCGGTACACTGTCAGCCCCCAAAGACCCACCATCTCAAAATTCCGGGGGAGCATACCCACCAAAAATTTTTCGTTGTGCCCTCTCCCCCCGGTTTCCTAACTTAAGCAGGCATGAGAATGATCATGCATGAACAAAAACCTGAATAAGTATGTGAAATTAGGCTAAAAAGGCCAAAAATAAAATTAAAAAAAAAAGCCTTAAAATTCTCATGCCTGCTTAAGGTAGGAAAATCGGTTCCCACATGTCGGCAAGAAAAAATGATAAAAAATATTCCCTTCCAAAGTGCACAACTCTCGATTTGTATGAGTAAACTAAACATCCCAATGCTGGAAACCATACAAGTCACTAATTTGCATTAATTAATTAGTTTAAACTTAATTTTAGGACTAAAAACTTCCAACTGATTCCAACTTTTACCACTGGTAAAATTGTAAATGAATATTATCCAAAATCTCTCGCTAGCTTTTTTCGCCTAATAGACTGGTTCTATTTTGGGAAAATCACGTTCCTAGTTTGCGTAAAATTGGCAACCAGCATATATATTTCTTAATTTGGGTATGCTGAACTCGAATCTGTTGTCGCAGATAGGTAATACCTTACTTTTTTTGAATCCTTGAGAGGAATACTCAAATAATTATGGTTGTGAACAACTTTTGGGAACATCTTAAAAGCCATGGGATTCAAAATACATTTAAAGCATTAATGATTTGAGCAAGGTGTGAAAGGTATGTGGGTGAGGGCTGAACAACCTTCCTTCAACCGGAGTGGATGGCCTTGGCAAATCTTTCGCAAGACTGGGAAAGAAGACAGAGAAGGCAAACAGACAGAAATTTAGAGTTTAAATTAGAGAGTTGACTGGAAGTTGTAAGAGTTAAATTGTTATGGACATGATTGGTGTAAGCGCGAAAATGTTGAATGTCAGATCAAAGTCATCCGAGGTGAATTAAGTAATGTCGATCACAATTCTGCGCCAAAATTTGTTACAGGTCATCTGAGGTGGACTAAGTATATATTTGGATTGTCAGAACACCGTCTCCAATCAAACACATTTCTCTTGCATTTGATCATCTAGAAAAATCATTATAATACCAAATCTACACACCATGGAATTCACCATATGTGAGGCGTTCAAGCAAAATCAGTCGGAACTCGGCAATATTGATTTTGAGATATAGCCAAAGCGAATATTTCCTTTTGTTTCCTCTTGTTTTGGAAACACTTTAATTGCTAATATCTTTGGAACTGGTTGTCCAAAAATCAATGGGTTTTTCTGCAAAAGCAGCTTTGTAAATGCTATTTAGTAGCCTAAAAGAAACTCAAAATTTAATATTTCCGAGTTCCGACTGATTTTGCTTGATCACATCACATATCACATTCAAGCTCACATTGGGCGCCCCATTCCTTCTTTAAAGGAATTTTAATTTCACGTGTGAAGAAAGTGATCTTGTGTACCGTCCGTACTGGAAGGTCACGTGCATCACAACCTGTTGAGTTGCAACATCAATGTCTGGTTGACCAGATTTACATGAAATTGTAGCTTAATATACATAGACCCGATATTTTTGGAAAATCACATTCTTTAAAACTTATGTATTACGGTACATAAAATGTTGTCCCTTTCAAGCATTCATGCAAAAAGATCATGTAAATGTTCCTTGTAAATGTGACTAATTCTTTATTGAATTACTGACATTTAATACAGCGTAAAACTGGTACCGTAAAATGGGGTAACTTTGGGTACTTTTCAGTGTTTTTAAACCACTGCTTCCAAACAAAACCAATTATATTTCTAATTAACTCTTTTTCATGACATTTTAAAATAGCCTGACCTAACCAGGGAGGTAAATAAGGATAATTTACTGGGTGGGCAATTTAATTTATTTTTGCCCTCAAATAATGGTAAATAATTTACTGGGTGGGCAGCAATAATTAATTTCATCCAGGCGTTTGGATTTTCAGAAATGTAGACCTGTTTTTGCGTACAATTTGGCTTTGATGTAAAAGTGGACATTACACTCCCCTTAAATGCATCTTCTGCCAAAGCAACTTTCAAGAAAAATAGTGTATACCATATTATATTTCACTTGTACTTAGAAATCTATTATTAATTATCAGTCACCATTACCCCTACGTAGAAAAAAAGCAGTAAATTAGATGGAAATTATTATATGGTGCCCAATTTTTTGTGGGCAAAATAATTTACTGGGTGGGCACTTTTGGGCAATGGGCAAGTTGAATTTACTGGGTGGGCAAAATAATTTACAGGGTAGGCAAATGCCCACCCAGTTAACGTGCTATTTACCTCCCTGAACCAAACAGAGTATTACATTCCATGAAAAAAAAAAATATATAAAAAATTGATCTTCGCTGTAAATGGGCAAGATGTTGTTGTTTGTGACAGTGGACCCCTTGCAATATTAATCAAGCACACACCTTGCTCACAAATATCGATTTTAATTTTTCTGAAAAAATTGCTCATTTTTGGTCAAAAATCCTGTAATAGAATAGGGTTAAGATATCAAAAACTACTGAATTATTCGAAAACGTGGTATACCACAGTTGAGATTAAACCGACAGTTTTTTGACGATTTCTTCGGAAATATACCGATTTGGAACGCCTAATTTCAATATGTTACAAATGAGAAAAATGTGAGCTTTCACCTGATACCAAAATCTGCATTTTCATAGGGTAAAGTCAGATTACCTAACTTTAAGTTACAAAGGGTTCACAAAGGTTTAAGCAGATGCAAGTACCATGAGGTTGCACCAGCTACCCTCAAACAAAATGTGCAACAGTAATTTGCCCTTAACAATAAAATACCACAATAGGGGTATACTCTGAATTGGTGTGATTTCAAGCTACAACTACTTACTTAGGCCTTGTTTGATTGCAAAAAAATTAAATAAAAAAACCCCACAAAACCTGAAGTTAAAAAAACAATTTACAGCATAAAATGTGTGTAACAAAAAATAAATAAAAAATAAAATAAAATGTTACCCCAATCAAACAATTTTTTAGGCCTTATAAAGACTGCACAAAAAGTAATGCAGGCTGTTATAAAATGCCTATAGCTTAAGAACTAATACCTGTTTTCACAATGTTTCAACAATGATATAAAGGATGATTTATTTACGCACATTTGTCCAATATCAACAACACAGCAGTGTTTTTAAAGAAAAATATCCGAATTTAAAAGTTGCAGCTATTTGTAATGAGTTGAAGTCTGTGCGAAGATAATGGAGCATTTTATGTGCCACAATGCTTGCGTAATAACCATTGATCGCTGTAAACTTTTAAATTTCGGTATTTTTCTTTAAAAGCACAACTGTGTTGTATTGAAAACCGGGATTGAACGTTGGACAAATGAGGTAATTGAGGTATCAAAATGCGCATAAATTGTCCTTCTTTCTATGTCAAGATATTGTGAAAAAATAATTAGTTCTGAAGCTATAGGTGTATTTATAACAGCTGCATTACTTTTTTGTGCAGTCTTTAGATAAAAGGTGCTCTTACTTCCATGATCATACCATGCATGCTGGTCGTTACCTCCAGTTCGATTTCAGATCAAATAATAAGGGTCCGTTCACAAACACTTGTTAGGGGGGCCTGATGCAAAACAGGGAGGGGGGCTGAAAAGTTTGAGCCTCCTAAGGGGGGGTGAAACATTTTTTGGGGTTGACTGATAATTTTCATGTCAATAACATTGCGATAACATTTTTTGCATCAGGCCCCCCCTTACAAGTGTTTGTGAACCGTCCCTAATGGCAGAAGTTTTCTCTTAAAAACAGTTTGTAAAATACAGTGGAAACTCGTTACAAGCTCTGATAATACAAAAAACCTGATAAGACAAGCTTGATTTTCAGGTCCCTGGCACTGAATCCCTGATGTAATATGTGATGGATTATAAGAAAAATCCTGATAAGACAAATTAAATTCTGTGGCCCCACAAATTTCGTATTAAAGAGTTTCCACTGTAGCTATATTTTATGTTTTTTTAAGTGAAATAAACTTTTAGTCCAGTATATAAAATTGTTCTCTCCTTTAGAGTTAAGTTGCATATGACTTAACATTTTCTTACAATATATCAAATAACATGTTGAGACGTCAAAATGACAGGTGCCCAGGAGGCACCCTTAAAGGTCCATAACCCGATCGACAGCATCATCCCCCCTATTTTTTTCATTGTTGATGAGGTTTTGGTATCACATAATAGATACTAATTTTCTCATTACTATCCTGAAATTTGACGCTCCAAGTCGATGTATTTCCGGAGAAATCATGAATCACAGCGGTTTTTACAGGTTACCAGTTTGTAAACAATGGTAAATACTTTGGATTTCTGGGAGGGAATTATGAACGAAATATCAGTCTCCGCAACAGCTGCTTTGGTTTCGCGTCATACACATTCTGTGAAAAAAGCGAACCACACTAACTGCTGAGGAGACGTTGCGCCGTATTTAGTTATGAAAACGGCAATAATTATCGTAGCTCAATTGATTAGCGCGTTTGTTTTTACCGAGAGGTACCCGGTTCAAAACCCGGTATCGGAAGGTTTTTTCCTCTCCATTTTACCCAAACTTTTTTATATTCATTTGAAATGTACATATTGCAAGGGGAAATATATTTTGTTTCCTTTTTTCTGAAACGGTACGAAAAAAACAAACATTTTCCGTTCAATACGGGCCGGGCATTGTACAGCATGTCAACATTCGTCATTGCCTGCCCAGAATGCAATTCACGTATACCAAGGTATTGGATTGCAAATTTGGCTATTTATTCACATTTACGCTGAAAATGCTCTCGTTTTTTCATAAAGCAGCATAAAGGAGGCGATATTTGATATTATTACCGGTATGTAATTTTAAAGACAATCCATATCCAAAACCAATAGTTTTATTCTCCCTTTAAGCAATTAAAGAAATAAGGTCAAAGGTTACACAGGGTCAAAACTCAAAATTGCTGTTTGGTTAAAAGCAACATTCCTCATGTCCAAGGATTCAAAAAAAATATAGTTTGACCACCTAAGACCAATCAGTCTGGAGTTATTAGTGAAAATGTCAAAATTGTTGTAATTTGGGCTCAACATGTGTCACAATTGATCCGATATTGACATAATGATGTAAAAAATGTTTTATAATAATTCAGAAAAAGAAAAGTTTGCCATATGTGCAACATTTCGTTGCATATGTGACACGGAATGAGTCAACATCAATTGGACTCAACGGGCAGGAACTATTTGCAGGGGTGTCAAAGCTTCTGAAATATCCAGAAAATAGTAAAAAAATCAAGAAAAACAGTGTAAAATTGAGCAAAAATACCCTAAAACAGGCTGAAAATTGCATATTTTTTGGCCACAAAAAATCTGGAAAAATCACATCCTGTGTTTGGTGTGTTACCATGGTAACAAAACATTTTAGGTACTGCAAACTATTTCATTTTTGAATTATTATTAGACAAACATATTGATTGAATTTTCAGAAAAATTAGTAAACTTTTCTCTGTTTGACACCCATAAACTCCCAAATTTCGACTTTTGACAATTTTTGCCATCAAATCCAGACCAGAGGAATATATTGGAATATGTTTTAATCAAATCGAACAATTCGGAGTTTTAACCCCTGTGAAAACTGATTTTCTCAGAATTCTCACCCATTATACACCTCAGCTGTCAGTATTAAGGTAAACTGACTGGGATAGTTCCTTTTCAAATCAATCAGGTCTATTATTTAAATCTTCAACCATAACAAAAGAAAAGTATTTTCCTCAACTATTTTAAAGAGTCTTGCCGGAATTGTAACAATTTGTATGTTTTCTTTATTCCCTAAATTCTGCCCATTTTTATTTTTTTAGGCAACAGGGAAGGTGCTATGGTTACCAAAATTAAGCTTAATACCTAAATTCTCTAACCATGATTTTTGGATGAAAGGTTTACTTTTTTCCAGCTTGTATTTTAGGGAATGTTAGAAACACTGTAGCTTAAAATAGAAACACTGAATTGGAAAAAGCTGGCGAGGGAATAGATATTCGTCTTTACCACCCCTGAAAGTTTGGTAACCATAGCACCTTCCCTATTGGCTAATAAAATCCTAGAATTTTAGTAATTCATTGTTTCTACAAATAATCCAGAAAACATAAAAAAGTAAGATCAGTTCTTTTAAATATATTCTTACTTGGTTTGTATTATTCTGTGATATATTGGCAGCAAAATGAAACTTAAACCTCCATATACAACTGCTAGTTCAATTAAAATCTTTGTTTTCAAAGGTTTGGCTATTTTGAGAAATTGGCAAAGTGCCAAAAACACTTCCCTGTAGTACATGTAATTCATTGGGATTTTGAGATGACAAAAAATTGCAGATATCAAAACTGCTATTTTTGGGGGAAAACCTTAGGCAATCAAGGTTAACTCATCAATACACAGTGTATCATTTTCAAGTAATTCTGTGCATGACACCGGTGCTGATACAGCCATCTTAAAGCAAAACATTTTAGGGTACTCAAATTAACTAACCCACAAGCAAGTTCTACCCGACTTACTCATTAAAGGGGGGTAACCCTATTGGTTTTGGATATGGATTGTCTTTAAAATTACATAATAATATCAAATATCGCCTCCTTTATGCTGCTTTGTGAAAAAACGAGAGCATTTTCAGCGTAAATGTGAATAAATAGCCAAATTTGCAATCCAATACCTTGGTATACGTGAATTGCATTCTGGGCAGGCAATGACGAATGCTGACATGCTGTACAATGCCCGGCCCGTATTGAACGGAAAATGTTTTTTTTTTCGTACCGTTTCAGAAAAAAGGAAACAAAATATATTTCCCTTGCAATATGTACATTTCAAATGAATACAAAAAAAGTTTGGGTAAAATGGAGAGGAAAAAAACCTTCCGATACCGGGTTTTGAACCTGGTACCTCTCGGGTAAAAAACGAACACGCTAGTCAATTGAGCTATTTAGAACACCACGATAACCATTGCCGTTCTCATAAGTATATACGGCGCACCGTCTCCTCAGCAGTTAGTGTGGTTCGATTTTTTCACAGAATGTGTATGACGCGAAACCAAAGTAGCTGTTGCGGTGACTGATATTTCGTTCATAATTCCTCCCAGAAATCCAAAGTATTTACCATTGTTTACAAACTGGTATACCTGTAAAACCGCTGTGATTCATGATTTCTCCGGAAATACATCGACTTGGAGCGTCAAATTTCAGGATAGTAATGAGAAAAATAGTATCTATTATGTCGTTATGAATTCGGCAGAGTGACGAATCGAGTATTTTGAGCAAATTGAGTTTTTGTATGCTTATGATTATGTTTCAGGTTATCTTTTATTTCCATCAAAAATTAATGGCAAATCTTACTCACCGACGTAGTTATTGAAATTTTGATTTGGACGAATCGCGCAGAAGTGCGATAAATGAATTCGGCAGAGAGACGAATCGTATACTTAGCTGTATAAATAATGCTAATTTATAGTATTGTATAGCGGGAAACCCCGAATTGTCTACATTACACGTCCTGTACTAATATATTTGATACCAACGTATAGCTGTAGGTATCTTCTATCCAGTAATACCAAAATAAGTACAAACATTCCCCACATGATATTGCTGTCGTTTAATAATGTGAGTGCGCGCCAGCGAAATTAGAAAATCCCGGAAAATCATACGCAAAATATAAGCCAATATTGTTATTTTGCTTTAAAATCCTCTAGTTTTTGATAAATATTACAGGGATGACTATTTATAACTTAAAAATAGCAACTTAAGTTTACATAGCCTTCTGACAACCAGTAATTTCTACACAAAAGCCCCAAATCAAGAATGCGTGGTATGGTTACACGTAGTTGAATGCGTATTCGACCTCTCTCTGCGCAGTGGTAGAGACATTTTGGATACAGCATAAAGCCGAATAGCTGTTAAAACGCGTTTTGAGGGATATATCGATTATTTCAGAACATGCAAGTATTGCCAATAATTCGAGTACATTCACTTCTATAATATACATTTCAAATGAGTGCTCACGAATGTTCTAAATTTTTAGAAGGACCAATGGAATGGTACCAAGATTTTCAAACGCCATTTACTCAGAACAGCAATTTTGCGTATTCGGCACTCTGCCGTGTTCATAACGATGTGATACCAAAACCTCATCAACAATGAAAAAAATCGGGGGGATGATGCTGTCGATCGGGTTACGGACCTTTAAATACTGACAGACCCTCATATCTTATTCTCTGCAGAATAAATAACACAAGCTTCTGTATTCCAGGGAACAGACTGACCAGCATCACATGTTCAGTATTTTGTAAATACTACACAGGATTTTTTTTAATAGAATGCATTTCCTTGTTTTGGGCTCAAAAGATAATGGTAAAAAGACACGAAGCACAGTTAATTTTTTTTAAATTACTTTTGGTTTTAAAGCAAATAATACCCAAATTGTTATCAAACTTGATTACAGGTCAATCTAATACTGGAACTAAAACGTTGCAACTCACTACATTGCATTCGAAACCATCTGACATCATCAGGCATCTGATGTGACATCAAACCATCAATTTGGTTCCAGTATTAGATTCAATTTACAAAATAATATTGATTACTGGTGCCACAAAACTTCAACAAAAGTTTACCAAGATGGGTATCGAAAAACTCCTGTAAACATATTTGATGTCACAAGAAAAAAATCTTATATTTGGGTAAGGCCAAAAAAAAGATGTTTGTTTCCTGTAGCAGGTCAAAAAAGTCACATGCGAAATGCGTTTTTTATTTTTATAATCCATATCTTCAAATGAAAAAAACAAACCCTTTTTTGCTGCAAATTGGAATGGGAATTAACTGTCGGTTTCTCTGACACACAAAATATCATATTTTTTCATATTCTAGAATATTTATGATCCCTTTTTAACCTGTAGATTAAAAAAGTAAAGGCTTTAGAAAAATGTTATATTTTCTCCAGTATTTTTTCACTACACTCACTTGTTGTGTGACATGTAAATGTTTACTCCAGTAGTGTTTTATATTATTCTTTGCGATTTTTTTCAGAATTTTTTTTCTTTGTAAGTGAAAAAATTCTAATGCGCAAAAAACCTAATGCGCGTGTTACAGGAAACAAACTTCTTTTTTTTTTTTCTAGAAACATTAATAAGACATAAATAAACACCAAAATTCCATTTAAACTGTCCATCTTTAATTCAATGGGGTTTGAGATGACTTTTTTTCTTCAAAATGCTTTCTTTAAAACTGTGCGAGTCTATTTGTTCTTATCAGGTAGTGGCTTCCAGTTCCTTTCAAATTTTGTTCTCTGGTGGTTGCTTTAGTTCCAATCCATGGGAATCACTCCAACCCTGCGAAGTAGAAATTTTTTTTTTAGTTATATGTTAGCAATATGCTATTTTACCATGATACCGATCCACAGTCTATTATTCAAAATCATGCACTGTGATTTGAACAAACTCATCTCGGCAGGGATATTGCATCTAAAATGTAACACATTCCATGCATACAGGCAAAAAAAAAAAAAAAAAAGGAAATTCATGCTTGGACGTGGTGCCATAATAAGAAATCTAACAGGAATCCAATGCAATTGAAAATATAATTGGAATGTTATTAAAATCACACATTTTTGTAGCTGCACACGCTTTCTCTTGCATACATTTGGTATCGATTGGTATATCACAAAATTCAAATTCAAAGTCGATGGCAATGCTGCAGTTTTTATGCATACAATTTCATATGTATATGAATCCATCAAGCCAAGTGATGGTCAAAACTAATTTGGGGTGTTTGGTACATGTTGGAGGTGGGGTGGCAAAGCACTTTTACCATAGGTAGTTGACATCATGAGCTACATAAAAATGCCTGATAGTAATTGAACTGGAGTAGCTTTTGATGGGAAAAGGTCATCAAACTTTACACGGGTCAAATTTCAAACTTGCTAAAATTGTGTTTAAAACCATTTCATTGTATTCCTCTAGTCAAACGGATTCAGAAAATGTATAGTTTGACCTATCTAGGACGTCTTGCTCTCGAGTTATAACCAAAGTGGTCAAATGTTACGTTTTTGGCTGTATGGGGGTCACAAACATCCAAGTGCTCCGATTTTGACAAAAGAGGTGTCAAATTGTTCATTTTGATAAAACAGTTCAAATAGGGATAGGATTGCACCATCTAGGATGTTAGGTAACATAACAAAATAAGTCAAGTACCATTGAGGCCTGTTGACTTTGACCTATTTTGCTGTAATTACCAGAAATCAGGCATCCCTGATTGGAATGCTTTTTAACACAATTTGAGCAATTTTGAAATTTGACCTGTGTAAAGTTCGATGACCTTTTTTCGCCAAAAGCAACTCCGGTTCAATTGCTATGCGTTTTTATGTAGCCCCATGATGTTAACTACCTATGGTAAATGTGCAGCTTTGCCCCCTCCACCAGCTCACACACTAATTAGCAAAAAAAAAAAAAAGCGAAAAACACAAAACTTAATTTCCCAGTTTAAAAGGGCATTTTGTGATCCACAGCATCATCCCCCCACTTTACTTTACTTAAAAAAGTTGAGATTTTTATATCACTGGAAACATCTGGCTACATAAAAAAAATGAAATCAAAAATTTCTTGTAGATTAATTCGTGAAATTTGAAGTTTGTTCTGGTATACCAGAACGAAATTACAAGACATTGTCTATGGAGCAGTGTAATACACATAATCATACAGAAGTCGCAAATGCAAAATCGGAATCAACTGAAAATGTCATAAAAAGAGGATGCTAGGATCACGAAATACTCCTTTAACCCTAACCCTCCTAAATACTACAAAATACTACGTGATATATGCGCTGTTCGTGCATGCATCCCACGTGGTGTGATGACGCAATCACCCTAAGTGATATATAGGCACGGTTTCGCTGGCCAGCGAAGCCCAAGACCCATGGCAAAGTGTCGCCGACCGAGTGCTTGGCATGCGAGGGGTCTCGGGTTCGAATCCCACCCAGAGCAAACAACTTCTTTCCTTCTTTTCTCTCTTTATTCTTTCCCTTCCCGTCGCCAAAAAGCCCTTAGGCGGTTAGGGTTAGGTTACCACTATCGAAACTCAGTATATGCTTTGTTAACCCTAACCCTCCTAAATACTACAAAATACTACTTGATATATGCGCTGTTCGTGCATGCATCCCACGTGGTGTGATGACGCAATCACCCTAAGTGATATATAGGCACGGTTTCGCTGGCCAGCGAAGCCCAAGACCCGTGGCAAAGTGTCGCCGACCGAGTGCTTGGCATGCGAGGGGTCTCAGGTTTGAATCCCACCCAGAGCAAACAACTTCTTTCCTTCTTTTCTCTCTTTATTCTTTCCTTCCCGTCGCCAAAAAGCCCTTAGGCGGTTCGGGTTAAGCCATTAAACCAAAAAACACTATGTATGTACGTGTACATTCTAGTGCTAATATTTGGATGGTACACATAGGAACCCAGTAAGGGACTGTTCACAAACACTTGTTAGGGAGGCCTGATGCAAAAGGGGGACCTTAAAGTTTTGACCCTCCTAGGGGGGGCTGAAAAATGACCACAAATTTTCCTGGGAAAAATGAGTTTATATGCTTTTCTATGGGGCTGACCCATAATTTTCATGTCAAAAAGGGAGGTTTGAAAATGGGGCCCGCAAAATTTTTGCGATAATTTTGTTTTTTGCATCAGGCCCCCAAACAAGTGTTTGTGAACATTCCCTAATTACTTTTATAATGTTATATCATGTTAACTAGTATTACAATAACTACCAATGTACCTAAAACTAGCCATGTCCTTTAATTCATGTGCTTCTAATTCTTACCTTTATGAGGCTGAATGCCTGTTGGCATCACTGAGATTTGACAAATTCATCATGATATGCATAGTTCCAGCAGTCACTGATAGTATCAACTGCATTGCTGCAAGAATAGATCAAAGCAAAATCCAATTCATAAGTCTAAAAATATCAGCAGATTAACAGATCAAATTGAGATCATGAAATTATACAGCTTAATGGTAGGTTGTCAGATTTTTTCGTATTGTACTTCACATTGAGGCCTGTACCAAAATAATCATATTCCCAAGTTTTGATGCAATTTGCACTAGCCGTTTTTAAATTAGAAGTAAAACATGTTTCACAATTGTCCCATAGATCGGTATACTGCACTCACTGGGGATGAGGCTATCACTTTTTCATTCATAACATCTAAACAGAATATAATTTGGGCTAAAATTTCACTGGGATTATGAAAAAAATATGAGCTCTCTTCTGATGCCAAAATCTCCACTTTGATAAAAAAAAAAAAAAAAGTGAGAGAGGAGGTGCATGAGGCTGTCAATCAGGACAACCATCTTTAAATTCCTATTCACATTCTGATATACATTTATCCTGTGGCACTTTTCCACTTGAGACAAATATCGCTTCAACATGTACTATCTAATAATCATAGTACCGGAACTAATACATTTCCGCCATGGCACTGTTCCAAATTCCACTTAAGACAAACAATGGTTCAACAATCCTAATCAATTAGTACTTTATTCTAAATACATTTTGCCAAGGCCCTGTTCCACTTGGGACAAATTTCATGGCAAGATGCAGAATGCACTATTCTTTTTAATTATAGTATTCATGTCAATACATTCTGCCCTGTGGCACTGTTCTACTTGGGACAAACATTGGATCATTGTACTATTTTTCCTAATCAATATATTTTAGCTAATACAATAACCCTATAACACTGTTTCAGTTGGAACAAATATTCAAGCTCACCATGTATTTGTCTTCATCAAAATATTCTAGTTAATAATACATTTTGTCCTGTGGCACTGTTCCACTTGGGACAACCAAGGGGTTCAACATGCACTTATCAAAGTAATCTAGTTAATATATTAACTATATATTTTGTTGTGCGTGTGACACTTTTCCACTTGGACAAAACACTGGTTCAACATGTACTGTTATTACATTGTGTCCTGTGGCACTGTTTCACTTGGGACATCTATGGGGTTCAACATGCACCAATCGAAGTAATCTAGTTAATACATTTTGTCCTGTGGCACTATTCCACTTGGGACAAACACTGGTTCAACATGAACTGCTATTACATTTTGTCCTGTGGCACTATTCCACTTGGGACAAACACTGGTTCAACATGAACTGTTATTACATTTTGTCCTGTGGCACTATTCCACTTGGGACAAACACTGGTGCCACATGTACTATTATTAAATTTTGTCCCGTGGCACTTTTCCACTTTGGACAACCATGGGGCTCAACATACACTAATCAAAGTAATCTAGTTAATAATACATTTTGTCCTGTGGGACTATTCCACTTGGGACAAACACTGCATGGTTCAACATGTACTGTTGTTACATTTTGTCCTGTGGCACTATTCCACTTGGAACAACTATGGGGCTCAACATGCACTAATCAAAGTAATGTAGATAATAATACATTTTGTCCTGTCGCACTATTCCACTTGGGACAAACATTGGTTCAACATGTACTGTTATTACATTTTGTCTTGTGGCACTGTTCCACTTTGGGACAACTATGGGGCTCAACAAGCACTAATCAAAGTAATCTAGTTAATAATACATTTTGTCCTGTGGCACTATTCCACTTGGGACAAACACTGTTCAACATGTATTGTTATTACATTTTCTCCTGTGGCACTGTTCCACTTGGGACAACAATGGGTTTCAACATGCACTAATCGAAGTAATCTAGTTAATAATACATTTTGTCCTGTGGCACTATTCCACTTGGGACAAACAATGGTTCAACATGAACTGTTATTACATTTTGTCCTGTGGCACTATTCCACTTGGGACAAACACTGGTGCAACATGTACTATTATTCCATTTTGTCCTGTGGCACTGTTCCACTTGGGACAACTATGGAGGTCAACATGCACTAATCAAAGTAATCTAGATAATAATAGATTTTGTCCTGTGGCACTATTCCACTTGGGACAAACATTGGTTCTACATGTACTATTATTACATTTTGTCTTGTGACACTATTCCACTTGGGACAACTATGGGGCTCAACATGCACTAATCAAAGTAATCTAGTTAATAATACATTTTGTCCTGTGGCACTATTCCACTTGGGACAAACATTGGTTCAACATGAACTGTTATTACATTTTGTCCTGTGGCACTATTCCACTTGGGACAAACACTGGTGCCACATATACTATTATTAAATTTTGTCCCGTGGCACTGTTCCACTTGGGACAACCATGGGGCTCAACATACACTAATCAAAGTAATCTAGTTAATAATACATTTTGTCCTGTGGGACTATTCCACTTGGGACAAACACTGCATGGTTCAACATGTACTGTTGTTACATTTTGTCCTGTGGCACTTCTTCCATACATTTTTGTCCTGTGGCACTATTCCACTTGGGACAAAATTGGTTCAACATGTACTGTTATTACATTTTGTCTTGTGGCACTGTTCCACTTTGGGACAACTATGGGGCTCAACATGCACTAATCAAAGTAATCTAGTTAATAATACATTTTGTCCTGTGGCACTATTCCACTTGGGACAAACACTGGTTCAACATGTACTGTTATTACATTTTGTCCTGTGGTACTGTTCCACTTGGGACAACAATGGGTTTCAACATGCACTAATCAAAGTAATGTATTTAATAATACATTTTGTCCTGTGGCACTATTCCACTTGGGACAAACACTGGTTCAACATGAACTGTTATTACATTTTGTCCTGTGGCACTATTCCACTTGGGACAAACACTGGTGCAACATGTACTAGATATTATTACATTTCGTCCTGTGGCACTGTTCCACTTGGGACAACCATGGGGCTCATCATGCACTAATCAAAGTAATCTAGATAATAATACATTTTGTCCTGTGGCACTATTCCACTTGGGACAAACACTGACGCAACATGTACTATTATTCCATTTTGTCCTGTGGCACTGTTCCACTGGGGAAAAGGATGGGCTCAACATGCACTATTAATCAAAGTAATATAGATAATAATACATTTTGTCCTGTGGCACCATTCCGCTTGGGACAAACATTGGTTCAACATGTACTGTTATTACATTTTTGTCTTGTGACACTGTTCCACTTGGGACAACTATGGGGCTCAACATGCACTACCATTTGGGACAACTATGGGGCTCAACATGCACTAATCAAAGTAATCTAGTTAATAATACATTTTGTCCTGTGGGACAAACACTGGTTCAACATGAACTGTTATTACATTTTGTCCTGTGGTACTATTCCACTTGGGATAAACACTGGTGCCACATGTACTATTATTAAATTTTGTCCCGTGGCACTGTTCCACTTGGGACAACCATGGGGCTCAACATACACTAATCAAAGTAATCTACTTAATAATACATTTTGTCCTGTGGGACTATTCCACTTGGGACAAACACTGCATGGTTCAACATGTACTGTTGTTACATTTTGTCCTGTGGCACTCTTCCATACATTTTGTCCTGTGGCACTATTCCACTTGGGACAAACATTGGTTCAACATGTACTGTTATTACATTTTGTCTTGTGGCACTGTTCCACTTTGGGACAACTATGGGGCTCAACATGCACTAATCAAAGTAATCTAGTTAATAATACATTTGTCCTGTGGCACTATTCCACTTGGGACAAACACTGGTTCAACATGTACTGTTATTACATTTTGTCCTGTGGCACTGTTCCACATGCGACCACAATGGGTTTCAACATGCACTAATCAAAGTAATCTACTTAATAATACATTTTGCCCTGTGGCACTATTCCACTTTGGGACAAACACTGGTTCAACATGAACTGTTATTACATTTTGTCCTGTGGCACTATTCCACTTGGGACAAACACTGGTGCAAACATGTACTAGATATTATTACATTTCGTCCTGTGGCACTGTTCCACTTGGGACAACCATGGGGCTCATCATGCACTAATCAAAGTAATCTAGATAATAATACATTTTGTCCTGTGGCACTATTCCACTTGGGACAAACACTGACGCAACATGTACTATTATTCCATTTTGTCCTGTGGCACTTTTCCCCTTGGGCCAACTATGGGGCTCAACATGCACCATTAATCAAAGTAATCTAGATAATAATACATTTTGTCCTGTGGCACTATTCTACTTGGGACAAACATTGGTTCAACATGTACTGTTATTACATTTTGTCTTGTGGCACGGTTCCACTTGGGACAACTATGGGGCTCAACATGCACTAATGATCAAAGTAATCTAGTTAATAATACATTTTGTCCTGTGGCACTATTCCACTTGGGACAAACACTGGTTCAACATGAACTGTTATTACATTTTGTCCTGTGGTACTATTCCACTTGGGACAAACACTGGTGCCACATGTACTATTATTAAATTTTGTCACGTGGCACTGTTCCACTTGAGACAACCATGAGGGCTCAACATACACTAATCAAAGTAATCTAGTTAATAATACATTTTGTCCTGTGGGACTATTCCACTTGAGACAAACACTGCATGGTTCAACATGTACTGTTGTTACATTTTGTCCTGTGGCACGATTCCACTTGGGACAACTATGGGGTTCAACATGCACTAATCAAAATAATCTAGATAATAATACATTTTGTCCTGTGGCACTATTCCACTTGGGACAAACATTGGTTCAACATGTACTGTCATTACATTTTGTATTGTGGCACTGTTCCACTTGGGACAACTATGGGGCTCAACATGCACTAATCAAAGTAATCTAGTTAATAATACATTGTCCTGTGGCACTATTCCACTTGTGGACAAACACTGGTTCAACATGTACTGTTATTACATTTTGTCATGTGGCACTGTTCCACTCTGGGACAACAGTGGGGTTCAAATATGCACTAATCAAAGTAATCTAGTTAATAATACATTTTGTCCTGTGGCACTATTCCACTTGGGACAAACACACTGGTTCAACATGAACTGTTATTACATTTTGTCCTGTGGTACTATTCCACTTGGGACAAACACTAGTGCCACATGTACTATTATTAAATTTTGTCCTGTGGCACTGTTCCACCTGGGACAACCATGGGGCTCAACATACACTACTCAAAGTAATCTAGTTAATAATACATTTTGTCCTGTGGGACTATTCCACTTGGGACAAACACTGCATGGTTCAACATGTACTGTTACATTTGTCCTGTGGCACTCTTCCATACATTTTGTCCTGTGGCACTATTCCACTTAGGACAAACATTGGTTCAACATGTACTGTTATTACATTTTGTCTTGTGGCACTGTTCCACTTGGGCCAACTATGGGGCTCAACATGCACTATTAATCAAAGTAATATAGTTAATAATACATTTTGTCCTGTGGCACTATTCCACTTCCTGGGACAAACACTGGTTCAACATGTACTGTTATTACATTTTGTCCTGTGGCACTGTTCCACTTGGGACAACAATGGGTTTCAACATGCACTAATCAAAGTAATCTACTTAATAATAAATTTTGCCCTGTGGCACTATTCCACTTGGGACAAACACTGGTTCAACATGAACTGTTATTACATTTTGTCCTGTGGCACTATTCCACTTGGGACAAACACTGGTGCAACATGTACTAGATATTATTACATTTCGTCCTGTGGCACTGTTCCTGCCCACTTGGGACAACCATGGGGCTCATCATGCACTAATCAAAGTAATCTAGATAATAATACATTTTGTCCTGTGGCACTATTCCACTTGGGACAAACACTGACGCAACATGTACTATTATTCCATTTTGTCCTGTGGCACTTTTCCCCTTGGGCCAACTATGGGGCTCAACATGCACCATTAATCAAAGTAATCTAGATAATAATACATTTTGTCCTGTGGCACTATTCCACTTGGGACAAACATTGGTTCAACATGTACTGTTATTACATTTTGTCTTGTGGCACAGTTCCACTTGGGTTACAACTATGGGGCTCAACATGCACTAATGATCAAAGTAATCTAGTTAATAATACATTTTGTCCTGTGGCACTATTCCACATTGGGACAAACACTGGTGCCATATGTACTATTATTAAATTTTGTACATAACGTGGCACTGTTCCACTTGAGACAACCATGGGGCTCAACATACACTAATCAAAGTAATCTAGTTAATAATACATTTTGTCCTGTGGGACTATTCCATTCTGAGACAAACACTGCATGGTTCAACATGTACTGTTGTTACATTTTGTCCTGTGGCACGATTCCACTTGGGACAAATATGGGGTTCAACATGCACTAATCAAAAAATAATCTAGATAATAATACATTTTGTCCTGTGGCACTATTCCACCTTGGGACAAACATTGGGCGTTTCAACATGTCCTGTGGCATCTGTCATTGGCTTATGTACATTTTGTGTATTGTGGCACTGTTCCACTGGGGACAACCATGGTTCAACATGCACTAATCAAAGTAATCTAGATATTAATACATTTGTCCTGTGGCACTATTCCACTTGGGACAAACACTGGTTCAACATACTGTTATTACATTTTGTCATGTGGCACTGTTCCACTTGGGACAACAGTGGGGTTCAACATGCACTCAATCAAAGTAATCTAGTTAATAATACATTTTGTCCTGTGGCACTATTCCACTTGGGACAAAACACTGGTTCAACATGAACTGTTATTACATTTTGTCCTGTGGTACTATTCCACTTGGGACAAACACTAGTGCCACATGTACTATTATTAAATTTTGTCCTGTGGCACTGTTCCACCTGGGACAACCATGGGGCTCAACATACACTAATCAAAAGTAATCTAGTTAATAAGTACATTTTGTCCCAGTGGGACTATTCCACTTGGGACAAACACTGCATGGTTCAACATGTACTGTTGTTACATTTTGTCCTGTGGGACTATTCCACTTGGGACAAACACTGCATGGTTCAACATGTACTGTTGTTACATTTTGTCCTGTGGCTCGATTCCACTTGGTACATTTTGTCCTGTGGCACTATTCCACTTGGGACAAACATTGGTTCAACATGCACTAATCTAATCTAGTTATTACATTTTGTCTTGTGGCACTGTCTCACTTGGGACAACTATGGGGCTCAACATGCACTAATCAAAGTAATCTAGTTAATAATACATTTTGTCCTGTGGCACTATTCCACTCGGGACAAACACTGGTTCAACATGTACTGTTATTACATTTTTAATCCTGTGTATCACTGTTCCACTTGGGACAAACAATGGGTTTTACAACATGCACTAATCAAAGTAATCTTAAGTACTAGTAATACATTTTGCCCTGTGGCACTATTCCACGTGGGGCAAACACTGGTTCAACATGAACTGTTATTACATTTTGTCCTGTGGCACTATTCCACTTGGGACAAACACTGGTGCAACATGTACGAGATATTATTACATTTCGTCCTGTGGCACTGTTCCACTTAGGACAACCATGGGGCTCTGGCATCATGCACTAATCAAAGTAATCTAGATAATAATACATTTTGTCCTGTGGGCACTATTCCACTTGGGACAAACATTGGTTCAACATGTACTATTATTCATTTTGTCCTGTGGCACTTTCTCCCTTGGGCCAACTATGGGCCTCAACATGCACCATTAATCAAAGTAATCTAGATAATAATACATTTTGTCCTGTGGCACTATTCCACCTTTGGGACAAACATTGGTTCAACATGTACTGTTATTACATTTTGTCTTGTGGCACAGGTTCCACTTGGGACAACTATGGGGCTCAACATGCACTAATGATCAAGCAATCCTAGTTAATAATACATTTTGTCCTGTGGCACTATTCCACTTGGGACAAACACTGGTTCAACATGAACTGTTATTACATTTTGTCCTGTGGTACTATTCCACTTGGGACAAACACTGGTGCCACATGTACTATTATTAAATTTTCTTGTCACGTGGCACTGTTCCACTAAAGAGACAACCATGGGCTCAACATACACTCAATCAAAGTAATCTAGTTATAATACATTTTTGTCCTGTGGACTATTCCACTTTGAGACAAAACACTGCATGGTTCAACATGTACTGTTGTTACATTTTGTCCTGTGGCACGATTCCACTTGGGACAACTTGGGTTCAACATGCACTAATCAAAATAATCTAGATATTAATACCATTTTATCCTGTGGCACTCTTCCACTTGGACAAACATTGGTTCATGCGTACTGTCATTACATTTTGTATTGTGGCACTGTTCCACTTGGGACAACTATGGGGCTCAACATGCACTAATCAAAGTAATCTAGTTAATAATACATTGTCCTGTGGCACTATTCCACTTGGGACAAACACTGGTTCAACATGTACTGTTATTACATTTTGTCTTGTGGCACTGTTTCACTTGGGACAACTATGGGGCTCAACATGCACTAATCAAAGTAATCTAGATAATAATACATTTTGTCCTGTGGCACTATTCCACTTGGGACAAACATTGGTTCAACATGTACTGTTATTACATTTTGTCTTGTGGCACTGTTTCACTTGGGACAACTATGGGGCTCAACATGCACTAATCAAAGTAATCTAGTTAATAATACATTGTCCTGTGGCACTGTTCCACTTGGGACAAACACTGGCTCAACATGTACTGTTATTACATTTTGTCATGTGGCACTGTTCCACTTGGGACAACAGTGGGGTTCAACATGCACTAATCAAAGTAATCTAGTTATTAATACATTTTGTCCTGTGGGACTATTCCACTTGGGACAAACATTGGTTCAACATGAACTGTTATTACATTTTGTCTGTGGCACTGCTATTCCACTTGGGGACAAGCTATTCAACATAGCACTACATGTGGTACAAATATTACATTTTGTCACGTGTAAGCACTGTTCCCACTTGGGACAAAGCATGGGGCTCAACATGACACTAATCAAAAGTAATCCTAGTTAATAATTTGTTTTGTCCTGTGGCACTATTCCACTTGGGACAAACTGCATGTTTAACATGTACTGTTGTTACATTTTTGTCCTGTGGCACTGTTTGCCCATAGGACAACTATGGGCACTCATCATGCACTAATCAAAGTAATCTAGATAATAATACATTTTGTCCTGTGGCACTATTCCACTTGGGACAAACACTGGTGGTCAACATGTACTGTTATTACATTTTGTCCTGTGGCACTATTCCACTTGGGACAACTATGGGGCTCAACATGCACTAATCAAAGTAATCTACTTTATAATACATTTTTC